>NC_062214.1:185840054-186055054 GCF_902686445.1 Sciurus carolinensis | reverse complement strand
GATCTGAATAGACAGTCCTCCAAAGAAAATATTAAATGGCCAGTTGGCAAAGATGGTCAATCTCACCAAGGAATAGAAAAACCAAAACTCAAAAATCAAAACTGCAAGGTTCCATCCAAGGAGATACAACTTCACTCTCACTAGAATGACTCTAATCAAAAACTCAGATGATAACAAGTGTTGACAAGGATGTGAAGAAATTCTCATACTTATATGAATAGGAAAAGAAGAACTCAAACTATCCCTATTTGCTGATGATATGATTGTATACTTAGAGGAACCAGGAAATTCCACCAGAAAACTTTTAGATCTCATAAGTGAATTCAGTAAAGTAGTGGGATATAAGATCAATGCACATAAATCTAAGGCATTTTTATACATAAGTGATGAATCTTCAGAAAGAGAAATCAGGAAAACTACCCCATTCACAATAGCTTCGAAAAAAATAAAATACTTGGGAATCAATCTCACAAAAGAGGTGAAAGACCTCTACAATGAGAACTACAGAACACTAAAGAAAGAAATTAAAGAAAACCTTAGAAGATGGAAAGATCTCCCATGTTCTTGGATAGGAAGAATTCATATTGTCAAAATGGCCATACTACCAAAAGTGCTATACAGATTCAATGCAATTCCAATTAAAATCCCAATGATGTACCTTACAGAAATAGAGCAAGCAATTATGAAATTCATCTGGAAGAATAAAAAACCCAGAATAGCTAAAGCAATCCTTGGCAGAAAGAGTGAAGCAGGGGGTATCGCAATACCAGATCTTCAACTCTACTACAAAGCAATAGTAACAAAAACGGCAAGGTATTGGTACCAAAATAGAAAGGTGGATCAATGGTACAGAATAGAGGACACGGACACAAACCCAAATAAATACAATTTTCTCATACTAGACAAAGGGGCCAAAAATATGCAATGGAGAAAAGATAGCCTCTTCAACAAATGGTGCTGGGAGAATTGGAAATCCATATGCAACAGAATGAAACTAAACCCATATCTCTCACCATGCATGAAACTAAACTCAAAATGGATTAAGGATCTCGGAATCAGATCAGAGACCCTGCATCTTATAGAAGAAAAAGTAGGTCCAGAGCTTCAACATGTCGGCTTAGGACCAGACTTCCTCAACAGGACTCCCATAGCACAAGAAATAAAAGCAAGAATTAATAACTGGGATAGATTCAAACTAAAAAGCTTTCTCTCAGCAAAGGAAACTATCGGCAATGCGAAGAAAGAGCCTACAGAGTGGGAGAAAATCTTTGCCAATCATACTTCAGATAGAGCGCTAATCTCCAGAACCTATAAAGAACCCAAAAAACTCTACACCAAGAACGTAAATAATCCAATTGACAAATGGGCTAAGGAAATGAATAGACACTTCACACAAGAAGATATACAAGCAATCAACAAACATATAGAAAAATGTTCAACATCTCTAGTAATAAGAGAAATGCAAATCAAAACCACCCTAAGATTCCATCTCACCCCAATCAGAATGGCGATTATCAAGAATACAAGCAACAACAGGTGTTGGCGAGGATGTGGGGAGAAAGGTACACTCTTACATTGCTGGTGGGGCTGCAAATTAGTGCAGCCACTCTGGAAAGCAGTGTGGAGATTCCTTAGAAAACTTGGAATGGAACCACCATTTGACCCAGCTATCCCACTCCTTGGCCTATACCCAAAGGACTTAAAATCAGCATATTACAGAGATACAGCTACATCAATGTTCATAGCTGCTCAATTCACAATAGCCAGATTGTGGAACCAACCTAGATGTCCTTCAACTGATGAATGGATAAAGAAACTGTGGTATATATATACAATGAAATATTACTCAGCCATAAAGAATGATAAAATTATGGCATTTGCAGGCAAATGGATGAAACCGGAGAATATCATGCTAAGTGAGATAAGCCAATCTCAAAAAACCAATGGATGAATGATATCGCTAATAAGTGGATGATGACACATAATGGGGGGTGGGAGGGGTTAGTGTTAGGGTTAGAGTTAGGGTTAGGGAGGGGGGCAAGAATGGAGGAAGGAAGGACTGTATAGAGGGAAAAGAGGGGTGGGAGGTGTGGGGGGGAAGGGGAAAAAAATAACAGAATGAATCAAACAACATTACCCTATGTAAATTTATGATTATACAAATGGTATGCCTTTACACCATGTACAAACAGAGAAACAACATGTATCCCATTTGTTTACAATAAAAAAAAAAAAAAAAAAAAAGAAATTCTCATACTTTGTTGATGGGACTATAAGATGGTACAGCCACTTTGGAAAACAGCCCAGCAGTTCTGCAAAAAAGTTAAATATAATTTCCAAAGTAACATATGATCCAGAAATTTCACTCCTAGCTACATACCCAAGAGAAATGAAAACCAGTGTCCTTAAAAAAATCCTATACACAAAGAAACTGTGGCATATATATACAATGGAATATTACTCCGCCATAAAGAATGATAAAATTATGGCATTTGCAGGCAAATGGATGAAATTGGAGAATATCATGCTAAGTGAGATAAGCCAATCTCAAAAAACCAAAGGACAAATGATCTCGCTGATAAGCGGATGATGACATACAATGGGGGGTGGGAGGGGTTAGTGTTAGGATTAGGGTTAGGTTTAGGGTTAGGGTTAGGGAGAGGGGCAAGAATGGAGGAAGGAAGGACTGTATAGAGGGAAAAGAGGGGTGGGGGGGTGGGGGGGAAGGGGAAAAAATGGCAGAATGAATCAAACAACATTGCCCTGTGTAAATTTATGATTACAAGAAGGGTATGCCTTTACTCCATGTACAGAGAATCAAAATGTATCCCATTTGTTTACAATAAAAAATTTTTTTTAAATCCTATACACAAATGTTCATAGCAACTTTATTCATATAATATACAAATGCAGAAACAACTATCAACTGATAATGAATAAATGAAATGTGACATATTAATAAAGTGAAATATTAATTAATATACCCACAAAAGAAATGAAGAACTGATACATGCTACAGCACAGATGAACCTTGGAAACAATGAAACAATGAAAGACACCAGTCCCATACATATCATACAAATATAAACATATGTATGATATGTCCACAATAGGCAAATTAGAAACAGAAAGACAGACAGTGCTAGCAATAGCTGAGGAAGCCCATGCTTCCTTTTGGAGGGTGATGTTCTAAAAATGATTATGGTGACGGATACACAACTCTGTAAATCACAGCTCTGTGAATACACTAAAAATCACCACACTGTATTGTTTGACTTGGTGAATTGCATGACATATAAGTAAAACTATGAGTGTTAATAAAGCTATTTAAAATATCAGTGATCTTATAAGAGTCTTTGGAAATGAAAAAAAAAAAAAACAAATTAAATATACACTTTAATCATTAGGCCCAGCAGGACTTCAGAAATATTGCAAAGTGACATCTTGGAATTAGGGAATTTGTTATTATACCCATTTTGTAGATGAGGAAATGAGATCTTAGTTTAAGAACTTGCTCAAATCCCCCTTGTTAATGAATGTCAAGGCCAGGACTCAAGTCCAGGACTGACACTCTAACACCGTCTCCAGGGAAAATAAATTCTTCACATTGAATTCAGTCTGAGGAACTGAACATAATTTATCTCTGTAAGGCTAGATGCAGAATGGTCTTAACATGGCAGATGGACCCTGGGGGGCTTCTAAGAGATGCTATTCTCTTTTGGAGCCTGGCAGACACCTCTGCCTGCTTTAGCATACTGTCCAGGATGGGGAGATATACTATATGATGAGGCTGTGGCATCCCGGGCTGTGCAAGATGGCCCAGGCCCAGCCTCCGCAGGCCCTGTCTATGGCCCTGCACGGAGCTCTTTTGCCTTGTGTGGCTGAGCTCATCTCCAATTCACTTCCCTAGCCCTCGACCCATCCGTCTGGCTGATTTCCACATCTCGTGATTGTCATTCGTATTTATTTCCCCTCTTTCTCTGGGCTTGCAGGTTTGCAGTGGTTTTGTTGTGTGAACCAAGAAGGGTTGGGTGTGAGTTGGAGCCGTGTTGCTAGTTCAGCATCCGTCCTCAAGAAAACATGGGTTTCCTGTAGTCTTTGAATTAAAAAAAATTTTTTTAATTTGAAGAGGTTCTTGATATACCACAAGGTTAATTTAAACCCTGTGAAGCTTTGTCTGTTAACTTTATGCCTTATGAATTCTATTTATAGACAAAAACCCAGGAGCACAGATGTTTCTTATTCTGGGTAACAGTAGCCACAAGCTCTAGAAGATCACGTCACCTGAGTCCTCTACCTACCAGCACAGTCCAAGTGCAGGGCTGGGAGCAACCCCAGGAAGGGGTCTACTTTGGGGTGCCTAAAGCTGCCAAAGTACCACCTCCTATATTCTCACTTTTTATTTTGCTTCTCGCCACAGTCCTGAGTTTATAATATTAGTCCTCCCTTTAGAGGAAGAAGCTAAGGTTCAGAATGGTCCGGCCGCTTGCCCAAGGTCACACAACCAGGACTTGAACCCGGAAGGGCTCGACTCTAAGCTAAGATTCTTTTCCTGCCACTCTGTTCCCAGTCTTGGTTTGTGGCCAGAGAAAATTATCAATGTGCTCCCTCCCCTGTTCTCAGTCCTCGCCTCACATTCTGTAAGCTGTGGAACTCTAGCTTCCACGGACACCAGGGTGCCTGGGGGCAATGGAACCTTGCAGGTGTTTGATGGAGAGAGGAAGTAGGTTAGCTTTGGCGATGAAGGTGGTGAGTTGGAAAGACAGCACCAAAATGCGTGGTGGGCCGGCTGGTGATTTGTCAGTTCTTTCAAACCAATGTTCTTATTCTTTTTCATTAAATTTTTAATTAAAAAGTAATAAATGCCTATGATAAAAATTTTAAAACCACTTCTACTCCATTCTCCAATCTCTCAGTTACAGTTCACAGAGGTACAGCCTGTCCTCTGTCTCCTCCAGGAATATTCTAGTTTCTCTCTCTCTCTCTCTCTCTCTCTCTCTCTCTCTCTCTCTCTCTCTCTCTCTCTCCCTCTGCTCCCCTTGGTCTCCACAAATGGGAACATGCCCTACACACTGTTTTGGGGCCTTACTGTAATTCCTTATTTTGAAGACTTTCCACGTGAGTTTGCATAGATTTATCTCACTTCTTCACATAGTATTTCATATTCTAAATACTCCTTAATGAATTCACCCAGCTCCCATAGCTAGGGTCTTTCAGGTTGTTTACAAATTTAGCTGATACAAACAATTCTGGGGAAAACGTCCTTGCATATCCATTTTTAAGTCTATCTCTACGATGGTGCATTCTTAGAAGCTGAATTGATGAATTCCTAGAAGGAACTACTGAGTCCAACAGACAAGGTAGTTTACTCTTGATAGAGATTGTCAAGTTGTTCTGCAGCAATTTGAACTCCTACCACCAGGCCAAGAGTACCTGCTTCCCCTAATCGATAGGTATGACATAATTTTCCAAACTGTATTAGGAAATGTCAGAGGTTGAAAAATGACGCCCAAAGATATCAGGCCCTAATTTCTGCAACCTGTCAATGTTACATGATATAGAATAAGGATCTTTGCAGATGTGATTAAAGTGGGGATCTTGAGATAGGGAAATTATCCAAGTGGGCCCAGTGCAAGCACCACTGCCCTATGAGAGGGAAATTTCACGACGGATAGAAGAGAAGACCCTGTGATGAGAGCGGAAGGAAGCAGTGAGGAAGCAACCCTGTGCTGCTGGCTTTGAAGCTGGAAGATGGGATTACGAGTTAAGGAAAGAAACTCAAGAAATTGGAAAAGGTAGAGAAACAGATTCTCCCCTAGAACCTCCAGAGGGGGCGCGGCACTCATGACCCTCACATGCTCATTTTAGGCCATTTGGGATTCTGGCCTCGGAAACAACAGGAAAATGTACTTCTGTCGTGAGCCACGAAGTTGATGATAGCTTGTTACCAACACAGGAGGAAAGGCTTAGTACTAATGGGTTTGGGGAGCTGCTGCCTCTCCCCAGTTAGGTGTGGCTATAAGGTGCCTCCTGAAAGCTCATGTGTGAGACAATGCAGGAATGTTCAGAGGTGAAAAGATTAGATGACCAGAGCTGTAGCCCAATCAGTGGATTAATCCACTGGAAGGATTTGTAATTCGAATGGATGCATGGGTGGTAACTGCAGGCAGGTGGGGTGTGCCTGGAGGAAGTAGGCCCCTGGGTAAGCCCTTGGGGCTTGTATTACTCCTGGCTCCTTACACTCAAGCTCTCTCTGCTTCCTGGCTGCCAGGAGCTGACCAGCATTCCTCCCTCATGCCCTTCCACCATGATGTTCTGCTTCACCTCGGGCTAAGAGCTATGGAGTCAGCAGACCATGGACTGAATCTCTGAAACTGTGAGCCAAAATAAACTTTCCTTCCTCTAAGTTGTTTTTGTTGGGTGTATGGGTCACAGTGATAAAGAGCTGACTAACACCTCCCCACATCCTCTCAGTCACGTAGAGCGATCTCCCTCTAGCTCAGCTGGCCCCCTCACATAGCAGGAAGAAGCCCTGCGCTTATTGGCCCCACGTTCTTGGGACCTGCGCTAACGTGGGCCGTAGGTAGCATGTTAAAATATTTCCTCCACCTACCCACAGATCTTCCCATGAAGATACCAACAAATGGCACTTTCCTCATCCCACCCTTTCCTGTGTGTTTATTACTCCTTTTCAGACTGCCTTTGGGAACCTCATGTGTATATAAACATGGAATTTTTACAGCATAAATTTTGCAACTCCTGTAGCAAAGCAATAAGGACCCACCTCCCCCAGGAAGATGTAAGTGGGTGGGGCCCAGTTCTCTATAAATTAGGGACCATTTTTTTCTACTCTGTCTCTAGGAGCTGAGTGGTCTTCATCTCCAGTGTGAGGAATGTAGTAATCGACATTCACGGGGACTTCTGTGGGATGGCTGGGATGAGGTATGGATGGGGAGGAATCAAATCTAGAATGTGATCCAGGATTTCAAAGGTTCAAAACCTAGTGTGGGGACTTCCTGAGGAAAAAGAAGGAATAAATAGCTGGGCAAATAAACTCCATCTCAAATAAAGCCCCTTAGGGGCAGAGGTATTGTGGAAAGGGACTGTGGTTCTTGATCAGATGGGGCTGCAAACACACAAATGCATGCGCGCCCGCATACACACACACACACACACACACACTGCTCATCCCTCAGTCTCTTAGCTCTGGCATACCAACCCTTGCTCTGGGTTGAGCAGGTGAGAGCTAAGGGGAATTTCCTGCCTTAACCACCTGTGCAGGTCTCCTCCACATCCCCTTCTCTGGCAAGCAGATCAGGCCATGCAGCAGATGACAGTCTAATTATTCCAACTATCAGAAACTTTCTCTGTGTCTTTAATGTACCTTGACAATCCAGTGGTTTGTCATTCTGAGGCCTCTTAATTAGCTGTGTGATTGACATGAGTGTGTGGGGGGGCTTTTTATTTTAAGAATTGAGGCGAGTCTATGCCTTCAAAATCATCTCTGTTATATGATGCCAAGAGACCTAGTTTGCACCCTATGTGGGCTACAACCTGACTTTTGCAGTTACTCTAATACGAGGTAGCTAGCAAGAATGACAGGGTGAGGAAGCCAAGTGACTTTCTGTTTATTATTTACTTCTCACCAACTGTTAACTGCAGCCCTTGGTTGGGCTCACATTCCCTCAACTTGGCACCACAAAAAAAGACCTTTTCAGTTTTGGGGGCAGATGTGCATTCATACCTTGATTTGTTTGGACCGTTTGGTTTTCAAGTGATAGAAATGAAATTTTTTCTAGTTCATATAACTTGGAACAAAAGTTGAGCTACATATAGTCAGCTATATGGCGGACAAAGGCCTAGGGCATACGTGAAATAGGGTCTGTGTCAGCAACAATCTGACAGGACCCTAGTTATCCACCACTCCAGAAAATGAGCTTATTCCTCTCTCAGGGGTTTATATAATCACAGCATGGGAGGGTCTGATTGGTCCTGCTTGGAGCAATCACTGGAGGTGGGAGAATGGAGTTCTATGATTGGTTGATTCCCAGTCATGTGACCAGGCGGATACGAAGGAGCTTTGATTGGTAGTTCCAACACACCCCAAGAAATAAGGAAAGTGCCTTTCCCTACTGACAGAGTTCAATCAGATCAAAAGAATGAATAACTCCACAGATGCTTGAATGGAAAGCATTCCAAGTCGAAACACCCCAGGGTAGATCCAGGGTCTCCCTTGCTCCTATGGGGTATCCTCTCTTGGTGACAGTGTAGCTGGGTCTGACCACAAGCTGAGCTGTCAAAAGTGCTGGTTCTGAACCTGTGGAAAGCTGGTGCTATGGTTTCTGTTCTCAGTAGGGCTCTGGCGAAGGGGCATAGACAGCTGTACCGTAGTCACAGAGCCCTTGTGGTCTGAAGTGACCCTTGCTTCTTCAGTGGCTGGAGTTCCTTGGACTGGAGTTGAGGAATAGAAGGGAATCTGCTTCAGAGAGAATAATCCACTCATTTGAATTTTCTCCTCTTTCCAAAGGTGACTGTCTCAGGGTATTTGATGCACTGTCTAAATTGGAGGAGGAAAAAAAAAAGTCTTTGGAAATTTGTTTTTTAGTTGAAATTGGCCCTTGACTGTGCTTGCTGCAGTTCTAAAAAGCTTAGAGACAGTTAGCTTTTTTTTAAATTATTTTTTATTTATTTATTTTTTTAACAGACTGCATTTTGATTCATTGTACACAAATGGGGTACATCATTTTGCTTCTATGGTTGTGCATGATGTAGATTCATACCATTCATGTAATCATATGTGCACATAGAGTCATGATGTCTGTTGGGCCATGTAAAGCTTCTGTGTTTTACCAAGTTTCTGGTAGAAAGAGCCTTGGGACTCCATGTCCCCATTTGAGACTGGAGTGCCTGCTGTGGCATCAAGAGGGGGTGGTGAGCTGAGCTTGAATACCTCAAGGTATGGAGCACTCACTGTGTCTCGTTGGCTGATTCCATTGCCAGACACCTGCAGTGGTTAGAATGTTCTTCTTGATTTGGAGGACAAATCTGTTCCTGTGGTTTTTCTGGCACACAGAATTTGCTCACCTTCTTTGGCCATTTAAATATTGGAAGACTCAATGTGTCCCTTCTCCTCTCTTGGCTAATATTTACGGAACGATTCCTTTGTTGAGTGCTACACTACCTGACACTCATGTGCTCACCTCATCATCTTGACAACCTCTGATGCCCATTTCATAGGTGAGGAAACTGAAGCACAATGAGCCACTGGATGACTTGCCAGAGCTCACCCTTATGACCTCAGGTGCTATTCCATTTCTTTAACAAAATAAACCACATAAATCCAATAGTCTGAGCAAATTGATCCTGGTTATGATGGCATTTTATTTTATTTTATTCTGTTTATTTTTTAGGGTCTTTAAAATATCCAGAAGAGCTTGAGTAAGAATACAGGCATCATTTAGGAGCAATAAAAAGAAGGCCAAAGCCCTGTGGGATCTGGGTCCCTTCCACTCAGCGTGACACTGAGTTGTCCCAGCCTGTGAAGAAGACACTGTGACACCGTGATCATGGGTGGAGGCTCGGGGGAAAGACCTGCTTTCTACTCTAGACCATGTCAATCACGGGAAGTATTAGACCCTTTGAGAAATGGGAATACACCCTTTAGCTCCACTCACTTTATAGAAAAGTTGCCAGAACCTGATCAGCTAATATGCATGAGTTTGGAAACCCTGGAGAAAAGCAGTAATAGAAAATATCCAACTTTACTTTTAGATAACTAATTCACATTGGCTAGTTTCTGAGGGCAGCCTAAAGCTTCTGGGGCTTGCAAAAACCAGAGGAAAAGCCATGCGTGACAAATACATTCTAGGACATTCCCTGAGGGATTGGTGGTGATAAGAGAGAAAAAAAACTTTTGTCCAGACAAAACTCTGGTCTCTCTCTTGTGTAAAAAGTGTTTTGCTCCCATTGCCTCTGAGGATTCTCCTAGCTATTTGGGGACAGTTTGTTGTGACTTACTTGATATTGCTGGAACAGTTAAGATCTAGCTCATCATTATATTAATTTTCTCTTCTCCTGCTGGGAAAATTTAGCTTACCTTAACCATTGGGTAGCATGGGTATGAATTAATCTTTCCCAAACATCAGGGTGTGCCATCGCTTCTTATCTATAGAATAAAGTCAAACCTCAACTTATCAACCTCTAACATCTGTTCCCCTGCTGCCCTTCCCCTCTCATCTCCCACTTCTTTCCCATGGGAGCTTTATTTCAGGCCATCTTGTCTTCTGAACTCATGAAAAGCATTATTGCTTTTGAGCCACAGCTCATTCGACCTAGGAAATGCCACCATGCTAGAGAAAGGCGAAGGGCTTTGGACACTGGCCCTACTGAGTGCTATCTACCTTGGCTCAATTAGGATCAGGCTGTCAGTTAGGATTTGGATCTGTTCCATAAAAAAAGAAAACCAACAAGAGTAACTTAATGAGATAGAAGTCTGTTTCTCGTTCCTATAAAGGAAGGCGAGCAATCCCAGACTGCCGTGGTGTGGCTCCATTGGGTCATCAGATGAGATCAGGCAAGTTCTGGGTGGTATGGTCGTAGATTCCATGGGACACAAGAATTTTCCTTCTACCTTTCTCAGAAAGTGATTTCCATCTTCGAGGTCAACTCAAGTGTCCAAACCGTTGCTAGGCATCATACTTGAATTCCAGGCCAACTGCAGGAGAAAATAAAAGAGAACTGAAGAGCAAGAGTCCTAACAGTCCATTCCCTCCAAGAAGCTGTCTAGGAAGTCCCACAAAACACATCTGCTCACGTTTTGTTGGCCAAAAGTAGCAACAAGGCCACCTTTAGTAGTGCTGTAGTGAAGTACCTAGAATCAAATGAATGTTAACACTTCCCTTAACTGGGAAGAAGAGAACAGGATATTATTAGCCATTCTAAAGGTTTTATCAAGACACAATTTATATACCATACAATTCATCCATTTAATATGTACAATTCAATGACTTGAATTTGCATAGCTGTATATCCATTACCAAATAAATATCATTACCCCCCCCACAAAACCCTTTGAACCTCTTAACCATTCCCCTGTGCTACCCCATTCCTCCTTCCTTCTATCTCCTCCAGGCTTAGGTAACTGCTAATCTACTTTCTGATGCTTTTTTTTTTAAATTGTTCTTGTTGTTTTTGGTGCTAAGGATTGAGTCCAGAGCTTCATGCAAACTAGGCAAGCACTCTACCATTGAATTGCACCCCGCGCTGTACTTTCTGCTCTATCGATTTTTCCAGTACTGAACAGTTTGTATCAGTGGAATCACTTAGTCTGATTTCAAAGTTGGTCCATGTGGTAGCATGTATCATTCCTTGGTGAAAGCAAAAATAACCGAAATGGGGATGGACCTCGATGGACCAGTGATGCTTTCTTAAGCACTGGAGGGGCACATTTTCAGGAAGAAAATGGCAACTGGTTACAAGAAGGGTCTGGAGGGTTCAGCTGGACTTGAATCATAGCAGAACGTGTTGGTTGGGCAGTGGGGGAACAGATGTGAAAGTTCAAAGCCCATTGTTGCTGGGAAATGGCAAAAGTCCAGAGCCGTTGTTTTCCTTCTCTCCCTGGGACCCATTGTCCTTTTCTCCCTGGGGGTTGTTGTTTTCCATATCCTTTAGATGGTATTTCCCAGTAAGGGTCTATGGTTTGGATGTGCCTCGTTTGTCTGCTCATTTATCAGCTGATGGACATTTGAGCTATTTCCACTTTAGGCGTATTGCAAACAATGCTGCTATGAACGTTCATGCACATGTTTTGTGTGGACATAGTTCTGTTTCTCCTGGCTGCATACCTAGGAGTGGAACTTCCAGGCAATGGTAATTCTGTGCTTAACCTTTTGACAAATCATTAGCCCTTTTCCAAAAGGGCTGCACCATTTTACATTCCCACTAGCAGTGCTTGAGGATTCTAATTTCCCCATGTCCTTGCCAACACATTATTATTTGTCCTTTTATTACAGTGGATGTGAAGAAATATCTCACTATTCTCATTTCCCTCATGACTCTTGATGCTGAGCCTCTGCTTATTGACTATTTGTATATTTTCATTAGAGAAACATCTATTTGGGTCCTTTGCCCATTTTAAAAATTGGGTCATTCATCTTTTTATTATTGAGTTGTACAAGTTCTTTATATATTCTGGATCTAACTTCCTTACCAGATATATGATTTTCAAATATGTTCTCTCAGTTTGTGGGCTGCCTTTTTACTCTGTTGATTGTGCCCTGTGATGCATAGAAATTTCTAGTCTAGATGTAATCTGTCTTATCTATTTTTGCTTTTGTTGCCTGTGCCTCCGGCATCATATTCAATAAATCATTACCAAAGAGCTGTACTCTTTTGAATGAATTTTCAATTCCTAAGTTTTGTTCTGGTCTCCATGGGGCCTGACCCCTCTGCTTGAGATCTTGAAGGAATTGTTTATCCTCTTAATAATCTTCATTGACTAAAGTGATCAGAACCCGTCACTACTGTTTTCACACAAAAGGTGTAACTGAGACATCCTTTGTCTACCAAATAGAGATGCTGTTGCTGTGTTATGGGACAGTGTCTTCCAGACCTTTCCCCGAAGCTCCTAAATGCACACTTTAAGAGCATGGGCTCAAATGAGCAGAGGGAGAACTATCTGTGAGGTCGTCCTCTCATAGGTCCTGTTTCAGTCAGCTTGTTCACTGCTGTGACTGAATGATCTGAACAGCACAATTATAGAGGAGGAAAGGTTTATTTGAGGGCTCACGTTTCAGAGGCCTTAGTCCGTAGAAGACCGGCTCCATTCCTCAGGGCTCGAGGTGAGGCAGAACTGATCAAAGCAGAAGAGTGTGGCAGAGGGAAGCAGCTTGCATCATCAGGAAGCAGAGCGAGAGAGGTTCCACTCTCCACATACAAAATATATCCCCCAAAATCACACCCCAATTCCAATCTCCTCCAGCCACACCCTACTCCTTCAATTAATCCATCAGGGATTAATCCACTGATTGGGTTAAGACTCTCACTACCCAATCATTTCTCCTCTGAACCTTCCTGCATTGTCTCATATGTGAGCTTTTGGGGGACACCTCACATCCAAACCGTAATAGGTATAAATGCACAAGAGCTTACTAAAGGCTATGATGAATCCTATGAAAAAGAAGCCACTGTGATTTTGTTTGATGATGAAATAAACAGGCTCATTTTCTCAGGGGAAGACATTTTGTCCTCAGACACCTATTAATATACCCAGGAATAATTTTCCTAGCCATCACTGGGAAACTCAGTGTAAAGCGCAGTGAGGGGTGGATGAGCTAATGTTCATGTGACCAGAATGTTTAATGAACATTTCTCCTGACCTAACAGAACACACTTTTACTTTTTGTGTCCTGCATCTTGTTCAACTTTGTCCAGTAGAGGTAACGTCCCCAGCCTACTCCTGCTGGTCTCTCCACTTCTCCACTTTTGAGTAAGGTACCACAAAGTCACTAAGCCTCAAACAGAGTCCAGCCTACTCAGTACAACTCCAATCTTGGCTTGGACAGTCTTGGCCGGCTTCAGACTGTTGCCTGCCCAGTGGGAGAGGTGGGAACTGCTGGCTTCTCCTCCTACTGACTGACCACTCATCTCCTCACCCACCCCTGTGGTCTGAGCTTTCCTTCAACCAAAGCTGGGGAGGGAGAAGAGGTGTGGGACAGTACATACAGCCCATGCTCTTCTGAATGCTCTCTCTTCTGGCCCGCCTGGTGACAGTCAAAACTGGCTCCCGATGGCAGTCTTTGGTTGAACTGAGCCCCCGTTTCCTCACTTGTAGAACATACTCCTCACTAGGGGATAATCAAATAAGTTGAGTTATTTGGAAATAGAAACCACGAAGTTCTCTCCAGATACAAGTTACTAACTGTAAATGCTGTAGAGAATGCCAGAGAAAGGGTAGGGAACCAAGCAGAGATTAATTCTAATCGGAATGATAGGAAAGGAGTTTATGGAGCAGCTAGATTTCTAGTTGGACATTGAAGTGTTGATTTGCATTTTTTAAGGGAAAGAATAAAGGGCTTGGAAGGGAAAGCATCCCAGGTGAAGGGAAAAGCCAAGTCAAAGGTAATGCGGTGGGGGTTTATATGCATGTTGAGGAGACTAAGTGGGATACCGGGCCGGGGAAGGAGGCTGGAGAGAACAAGAGCTGGAGGGCTTCTGGCCCAAAGCAGGAAGCCAGTGCAGCCTTTGAGCAGGGGTGTGATGTGAACTTCCCCACCTGGAGGAAGGTGACCTAGGAGGTCAGGAAGCCATTTAGGAGGCTCTGTGGGAGTCCCAATGACACGGGCAGGAGTCTGAAGCCGAGCTGTGAGAATAGCAAGGAGGGGCTGGATTGGGGGACGATTTCACTGGTGGAGTTGCTGGACTCAGTCACAGATTGGAGGTAGTGAGGACCAGGTTCCGACCAGGGCTTTGCAAAGTAGCATGACCTGGAGGGAGACCCTGGAGAGAGGAGCAAATTTAGGGAGAAGACTATGAATTCAGAGTGGTCTCCAGTGGTAGCCTGAACACTTCCCAGTTTTGAAGCAGTGGGAATTTGAAAGCCGGCTTATGAGGTGGATGACCAGGAACCAAAGAGTTTACCAAAATGATCAAGATGCTGAGTCAAAAGTAGCGTTGCCTCTAAGAGTATGAGCTAATGTCTATCAGCTCAGACAGTGCAATTAACATTCTTAGGGAGTAACCTCTTTCCCTTGCTGAAGTTTGAACGTTCTTCGCACGCTTTCCATACCCTGGCCAGCAAGGCTGCCGTGCCCTTCTTTGGTACGTGGAGGTCGATGGCAGAGGCCCCGTGGAATTGCAAGCACATTCGAGGAGAGGCTGAGGACATGTTGTAGGTCATTTCTTTTCCTTTCCACCCAAAATGTCCTCCTTTGTTCCGGAGACATCCAGACCTTGGTCCTCAGTCCAGCCATGAGAAGACTTGTCTACATTTTCTTCATATGATGATAATAGGTTAAAAATAGCATGTCAGGCCGAATTGCAGCTCAAAATTAAAAACAGGGCGGTAAGATTGTGGGCTTCCTCCCCCGCTTTCAAAATCTCCCACCATGGCCATGAAGTGTATTTTAAAAAATGTTCAAGCTGTGTTTGTTTCAACTTTACTTGGAGAGTTCTCAGGGACAGTGGAAGGCCCCAGAGGGTCACTGGAGACTTCTCCTTAGCCCTGCACTGACCTTGGCTCCACCATTTCACTCTGCAGAACTCACAGTCATTGCCATCGCATTCTGGGTGATTCATCTGGTCTCATGGTAGATTTGACCTTGAAGATCCTGAGCAGGGAGGCAGAATTTCCAATCACTCTTGCTGCCACTACCACCATCATCATCACCCTCACCATCATCATCATTATTTTCCCTATGCATTCGGAGACCGACGTGGTCTAGGTTAAGAACAGTGTTACATTCATAGTCCACTGCACAAAAGTAGTCAAATGCAACGAAAATCCAACATTGGCATCTCTTAGAGAACATCAAGGATTGAGTGCCATCAAAATCAGCTGCAATACTGTAACTTGTCCCTCTCTGATTCCCAGGACTACCACAGGGGTGTCTCAGCTCTCTGCCCCACATATCTTTCTGTTCCTCATTATCAAATTAGTATGGCCTCTCTCCTAATGTGAAATAATACTTTCTTTTTAGGTAGAAAGTGAGTCAAAACAAGGTTTAACAGACAGCAAGATAAGAATAAACCTGGAGACAATCACACTACAATGTTTTTCCTACCACTTAATTATCTATGATAATCTCTGTATTATTATCTAAAATGAATAATAATAGCCAACATTTGCATAGAACTTTGCCATCCAAAATGCTTTTATATCCACGATTCCTTTGATAGTCACAGGAAGAAAAAGCATTATGCTTATCACCTGTTTTACCGATGAGGAAATTGGGACCATCTGACCAAAACAAGAAATTGAATGAATTTTCCAAAGCCATTAGAGATGGGAAAAGTACTTGAACTCCAGTCCAGATTCTGTGGCTCTGAGGACCTTTAGAACAGGGTCTGGGGTGTCACACTGTGGCCACACTGCACCTGATTTTGGCTGTGCTAACTCCTAGGGGCCCTGGGAATTCTGTGGATGTGTCTGCAACAAACTTGTAGCTGAGATGCAGACCTGGGACTAGGATAAAACAAGCAAGGTGCCTGCGGCGCCCTCTCTCTCTCTCTCTCTCTCTCTCTCTCTCTCTCTCTCTCTCTCTCTCTCTGTCTTAGAATACAAACCCTTGCAACTCAGCCACCAGAGTGAGGAAGCCCTAGACACTTGGAGATGCCATATGTAGGCGTTTTATCTAGTTGCCCCGGCTGAGGTTAATCTGCCTCCCATGGTTAGTGTTTCCTTGGAATTGCTGTGTCTCATGTTCTGACTTGTGGCCAGGAGTAGCACAGCCCTGAGGACCTTCACAAGGGTATGCCAGGCCTACAGGAACACCCCATGTTTGCAGTATTGTCATGGGGTGAGAATAGGATGACTTGGAAAGGAGAAAGAAAAGAAAGGGAGGAAGAGGACTAGGAAGGAGCTAGGAAGAGAAGCGTGGGGGCAGGGAACAGGGGAGGGCAGATGCTGAGGAGTTCGGTGGCCCCGCCAGGTGGCCTTGAATTGCCCAATCTTCTTGCTGACTTGCTTCCAGGGAGGCCCTGGATGACCTTCCCTCTGTAGGAACCTGGTGAGTCACACACACAGCCAGACAGGGCGTGGGAAGGTGTCTGTCTCTCCACCTCCTGGCTGGGGACACCAGCCGGGCATTGTCAAGTCTTCCTCCTTTGGCAGAACCACCCCTTTCTGCCTGGCGCTGCGCTAGGCTCTGGGTGAGAAGCTCCAAGTCCCTGCCCTCATGGAGAAGCGGTTCTGTCTCTCCATCTTTTCCAAGGGAGACTCAGTTAAATGTGGGTGAAAGTTCTGGAGTGGGGGGGGCTGGAGGTTGGGGGTGTTGTAGGGAGGAGGAACCTTATGCGTGGAGTTAATTAAAACAAAAATGCTGCTTTTTATTTCAAAAACATTTGGCTGGCGTTAATTAACCATCTGGGACTGATTTGAAAGTTAACTCTAGGAGCGTTAGTAAATAAAAGGGAAGTAGGTAATTCCAAGTTGAATGTATTGGGCTCTAGGTAGGCCAACTTCAGTTGAAAAGGTCTGAAACCAACTCAAACTGGCTTGAGTGAACAGGGGAATTTTTGACAGATAGGTCTGTCAAGTCTGGGTGCAGACACACAGATTTGGGGCTCAAACATCTTTGTTGAGACTTGTTTTCTTCCCATCTCTGGACTCTGACTTCTACCATGTTGGCTTCACCTCCACACCCCCTAGTGGTCTTAGCTGCTCCATGCTCTCTCCTCATGGTGACAAAATGGCTGCACAGTTCGAACCTTGCACCCTCTCAGAATCACCTCCCACTAGCCCAGCATGCCTGGCAGAAGTCTGTGGTCGGACCATGTGCCCAATGATGACATCTTCACTGTGGCTACGGACTAGGATTAACCAGTGGTGATGGGGAGGCCCAACCAAACAACAGGGATGGGAGGTCTGGATATCCACACGAAAATGGGATTTTCCACAAAAAGAGTAAGTGTTGGGAAATAACACTGAAATGGTCTCACAGTGACCCAGAGATACTGAGGCAAGAGGACACCTCAAGGGTAGTGAAAGGCAACTCCACTGCCCCTGCCTTGTTTCCCCTCCCATCACAGAGTGTTTGTGACAATCACAGAGGTGTGTGTGCTACTCATCTTTTTAAGACATAATGGCCATTTGGCTGCAAAGACTGCAATTAGGTGTAGAGCTGACGTCACACTCCTGCGAGGCCTCCGTGATCAGTGACCAAGCATGCCAATCAATGGCCTGGCCATTGCTGCTCAGCACAGGACTCCTTTAGTGGACAGTCTTTGCTCTGGAGTTGGCTGGGACTTGGTCAAATCTACTTTGATCCCTGGACCACTGGGTGGGACTCCCACATCAGGTAGGCAACAGGGCCTTTGTCACAGGCATAGCACCGTATGATGCGGAGTCTCACAAATCTACATCCTAAAAATGAAAGTACTAGTCAGAAGCAGCTACAAGAAAGAGCTTGGCTGCCCCAAAGTGAACGCCTTAGCGAAAGAACAGAGCAACCCGAGAGCCCGACCATGGTCAGTATTTTAAACAAAACATGGAAATGTAACACATATAGAAAGGCATTCAACATAAATGCACAAGATCAATGAATCATAACCAAACCCCTGTACTCAGCACCCAGGTACAGGAGGAACTCGTTTCTCATCCTGGGAGTCCTCCTCTCCTGCTTCCTCTCAAAGTTCTTGACAGGTTTCACCTTCTGAGTTTAATGGAGGAAACGGTTCCATCAAGGGAAAGATTGAAAGAGTCGAGAGAAAATTCCTTTTAATGGTTATATCTGTTTGCTTTATGCTTTAAGAGTAACTTTTATCTTTAAGATTTTTCAACCTCAGAACATTTTCCAGGCACTTGAATAAGGAGAGAGGAGGGGGGAAAAGACAGAAGTTAAATTTTGTTCTAGCCTTGTTTGGGAGTCTAATCTTGATAAGCAAGGAATGTAATTAAAATGGATTACAGATTATTAAACACAAACAAGGACAAAATGATTGCAGTGTGTGCAAGCTAGTAATTAAAGCTTTAAAAGAGGAAAAAGTCACCATCACTTAAAATGTTTATTTGTCAAGGTTAGTAACAAATATTGACATGAAAGCTTTTTATTTTCTTTTATTTTCTTCTTAGCATCAGACTCTCAGCAATTAGTGGTGCATATTCCAGAATCAATATGGCCTCAGGTTTGAAGCAGACAGATCCATACATTGTCAGAATTAGTTGGCATAATGGCAGACAGACTCCACAACACAGACCTGCTTGCAACATTATTCAATTAGTGCTATTAGAAGACAAAGAGAAGCAGGCCAGGGTAGCATCTCTTTAAATTGGTTTAACTTTAAGATATTCTTATGATAACCACAGGGAGAGACTTCTTAATGTCAATGGATTTTTGTATTTTATCTTTACTGTTGAAAAAGTTTAATCCACAAAGCGGAATGTTTCTTAAAAGTATGTAATGATGATTAAAAGTATGGACTCTGGCGTCGGACAGCTTAGATTCAAATAAGAAATCTCCCACTTTCTAACTGTGTGACTTTGGGAAAGTTGTGCATCCTTTCTCTCAGTTCCCACATCTGTAAAATGAAAATAATAATCATTTCTACTCTAAAGTGACTGTAAAAAGTAAATGAGATAATGTAAGCAAAGATCCTGGAGGGTAATAAGAGTTCATAATGTCTGAGCTATTGTATTAGTCAGGATAGGCTGGATATGATGCAGTAACATGTCAGCCATCGAATCCCAGTGACTTTATGCAAAGAACTTTATTTCTCACTCAAGCTGTGTCTGTAGCATAGGTCAATGGCCAAGGGCAGAAGAAGGCAATGCGTCACAATAGTCACTCAGATATCCACTTCATAGCTATACCAAATAGAACATACAGTAGGAAGGGAAGAGACAAGAGAAGCCCACCTAGGCTTTTCATTGCCACCACCTGGCAGTGACAAACATGACTTCCAATCTGTCTCTGTTTTAGTCAGTTTTTTTGCTTCTATGACTGAATGATCTGACCAGCACAATTATAGAGGAGGAAAGGTTTATTTGAGGGCTCACAGTTTCAGAGGTCTTAGTCCATAGAAGGCTGGATCCATTCCTCAGGGCTCAAGGTGAGGTAGAACATCATGGCGGGAGAGTGTGGCAGAGGGAAGCAGCTCACATCATCAGGAAGCAGAGAGAGGAAGAGACTCCACTCTCCAAATACAACATATATACCCCATAGCCACACCCAAATTTCCACCTCCTCCAGCCACACCCTACCACTTCAATTAATCCCATGAGGGATTAATCCTCTGATTGGGTTAAGACTCTCAATCATTTCTCCTCTGAACCTTCCTGCATTGTCTCATATGTGAGCTTTTGGGGGACACCTCACATCCAAACCATAACAGTCTCCCTGTGTAGAACTAGTCTAGTGAGCATTAAGCAGTCTGGAAAATATTAGCAGCAGGTGGAACATCATTTAGTGAGCTCATTATCTCCACCAAATGTAGGTTCTCCATCATCATCATCGTTATTGAAGTTTTAGGTTCTATAAAGATTTTTAACCATGTGAAATTTACAGAACATTTTAAACCCGTGATAAAACTGAATCCCAGTGAAGTCAATCACTTAACAGTTGTTTGTTGGCTACCTCTGATGAACCAGTGCTGCTCCAGGTGTGGGACACAGGATGCACTTGACTGAGTGAAAACGTGTCTCCCGTGGACCCTTTAGTACAGACAAAACATGATGCAACCAAATAAATAAAGCAGGTAATGTCTGCAGCATTCTAGTGACGGTCAGGGAGTGGTTAGTGGGGGGAGTCTGGTGGGGTTAGTGCTGAGACCTGAATGGCAAGGAGCCAGGTAGATGGAGCTCTTACTTCCTAGGGGAGGGAGGCACCCTGACTCCCTTGTCTCCAAGGCCTCAGTGACTATTGTGCAAGGAAAGGATGGAAAGAAGGTAAAAATCGGGAACCAAGGATATCAATGGAGTCACCCAGGTGAGGGGTGGTAACTCTGAGCAGATTGGAACAATGGAGAGAAACAGTCATATTTGGGGGAATTGGGGGAATCAGAATTGTTGATAATGGAGTCAACTTTATTACCCCTCCCGCCAGGGCCTGAGTCAACTGACCGAAGGACCCATGGACACGTCCTATCCTTGGGTGACCGTGGAAACAGACCATGCCCCTCAGCCCTTCTACTGCTTGGATACTTCCATGAGTCCCTGGACAACAGCTGTGACAGGGTCTCTGTCAATTCCACCCCCCAGTGAGAAACAAGTAGGTTCATGCTTGTTGAATGAATAAAGATGGCGGGCACAGATCTTGCGTTCTTTCAGGTGTGCAGTCTAAAACTCACCCGTGTAGTTTGCACTGCCGGGAGACCCAGCACTTAGAGCTTCACGTAAGATTAGAATCTTCAAAACCGCGGCCTCCTGATGGTTTCCATCCTGCGCAGTCCACTGGTTTTGGTGGAGGTGGGGCCGAGCATCCCAGGCAGGGCCCTCACCTGGAAGCTGGGAGACCTGGCTCCGCCCTTCATTCTCACCGACTGTGGGGCCTGGGCATGGTGCCCACTTCCAGGACGGTCACATCCCAGATTATTTTTGAACTTCAGATACATAAAACAAAAGTTCCTGGACTCAAGCAGTCACCGTCAGCTAGTGCGGTTGACTCGAAACGATGACTGCTAGCTCTTATCTTGTGATTTTCCCGACACTGGGAAACCTTCCTTATCCACTTCATAAGAGGCAGTGGCAGAAGCCTGGAATGCCCACCTGTTTCCAGACCCAGAACCCGGTTCTCAGCTGCAATTTGCCCATTCAAGTCAATCCAGTAAAACAGTCGTGGATCCGTGAGTCTACGCACCTGTGGTCCAGGTAGGTTACAAACAGCTCCTCTCTGAGGCTGTAGGGAGAATGACAGAGGAACGCTGGGGAATCATGAAATAAATCATGTTTATGGCACGTAAGCTCTTTGGATCACGGGAACGAAGGGCAGCAGCCTGGTTCTGCCATGAGCCAAGAATGCTGAGACTGTGGTGGCCAAAGCTCGGAGCCCCCAGATGTTGAGAGGGAGTATGCTGACTCTTAGGGGGGCTGTGGTCAGGCCTCAGCCAGGCCCAGGAGGTGGGCTCAAGCCAAGGGCCAGGGCAGAAGGGCACTGCCTCTGGATGTCTGGAGAGGTCTGGTGTAGGTTAGTGAGGGATGTTCTGGGTGGGCAAGGGGGAGGGGGATCAGGCAGAAGAGGGGATCCAAAGAGCCTGTGATGATGGTGCCATGGAGGGAATATTTACACCACAGAAATTGGCCAACGCTGCAAAAGACCTCCCCCTACCCCTTGGAATAAAGAATACAGTACCACCTTAACTATGGTTGTTTTCAAAACTGGGCTAAGATTTTCCAGAAGAGGGGGCCAGATAAGAAAGATTCAAAGGTAGATCCATTTCCTGCCTTTGGCTTTTAAAATGGGGTCACAGCCCTGGGTCACAAAGTACTGTCGCCAATCTTCTTCAGTCTTCGTTCAGTCAGGAAAGATTGAGTGCTCCAAGAATAGCTCCCAACTCTCAGTGAGGGACACAGTAAGGGTGGTAGATGGTGCCAGATGACCTGAGTTTACAGTTCCTGCAACTATAAAATGTAGATAATGATAGTCATCACAGGGCTTTTGTGAGAAATAAATGAATATAGGACATATATAAGAATATGAGATAGCAACAGAATTCTTTCACATAGGTAAGAGTTCAGGGACAAGGAACTTTCTAGGTTGGTTCATAGTTCCCAGTATCATTAAATGTTTAACCTCTTTCCTGATTTCTACCCTGCCATTACCAAGGTCTTTTAACCTTGGAGTTAGACTTACTTCCTCATGTTCACAATATGGCTACCGTGGTTCAGTCATTGCATGTAGACATGGCAGTATTTGGTGCATGAAGCTGAAGTTCTCAGAATAAGCTGCATCTCTATTAAAGATCCTGCTGATTGTTTGATCTCAGTTGAATAGAACATCAAGTTTCCACTTCTTAACTGTGGAAAGGTGACATGTTGTAAGTCTAGAGCTAAAGTTATCTTGTGCTATCTTAGGCCCTTTATAAATGTAGTTATTTCTTTGCAACTTCATATGTGACTAACATTCTTGTGACTATTGGATAAACCTCTTGGAATGTATTTTTAAGTTTCATTTTTACTACACAGGTTGAAGAAAAAGCAGATCACTAGCTTCCACCAACCCTAAAGCAAAGAATGCTGTAAGATCTGTAGGAAATATCTATAGGAAATGTTCCCCCTCTTTGCTGTGGCCCGCTTGCCTGATGTCCCCACCAAGGCATCTGTTGAATGTATTGACTTATGACTTTCTTTGTTCTTGTAACCTTTTCTACTTTGAAGCCTATCATTCAAGATAACTTGAATCCATAGCCCCAGGACATGGTCGTTCATATTTGGTTTCGAATAATGTATTTCTTATTTCCTTTTTAAGCAGAGTTGTTGCTTTGCATTGACAAGTGGAAAAAGGAAGCAGTTCCTCTCATTTGTCTCATTTTATTAAAAACCTTTCCCTGAGGCCCAACAGCCTTGTCCTTGGGTGCCTTTGACCAAGACATGTGTGTGTGTGTGTGTGTGTGTGCGTGTGTGTGTGAGAGAGAGAGAGAGAGAGAGAGAGAGAGAGAGAGAGAGAGAGAGAGAGAGAGATATTCTGGCTGCAGAGTAGCCTGCAGATGCAGGTTTCTAGAATTTTCAGCTTTACAAGGGCAGGTGACTCTGCAGCCACAAGAAGGGGTAACTAAGTTGTTGGGAGGGTGAAGTCCCCCGCCCAGTGCCTGCCACACACAGAGCTCAGCCTACATTAGCCACTCTCGCTCTTTGTCCTCTCATGCCACCGTTACAGACCCACTCCATCGTCCCTCACCTTCACTAATTCCAACATGGGTCCCACAGCTGGCTCCTCTCCCAAGACCACAGGTGCAGCCCGGCTGCTTGGTTAATGGACACCGGCAGGTGTCTGTGAACCTGGGGATGCCATTACCTTGGTCTAGAAATATCCTCAGGTGTTTGGCCTCCTCTCTCCTTGAGTGAAGCTAAGAACCGGGGAACAATGCCAGGGAGCTTCACCTCAACAGAAGATACGCAGACCTCCCTGTTCCTCCAGCACTGGAGCTATGGGACGTCTCTGTAACTCAGTCCCGAGGGCAGGCTGGCCATCTGGAGAACTCCTCTGTGCCAAGGTGACAATTGTACTCATTACTGAAACCCCACCGAGCCGTAATGAACCATTCTCCAGGGAGGTCACGCCACCCAATTAACAGCATATAGGTCAAATCCCACCAGGGGCAACTCCAAGTCACCTTTCAGAATCTTTCATTAGGAAATCAGTTCCTGCAGAGGACAGCTTGAAACAAGCCAGCAGAGGACAGAACTGGAGCATCAGGCTGCACCTGCTTTTAAACCGTACTTTGTAAAGTAGTAAAATAATAGCACCATCCCACAGAAACCGAGAAATAGAAAAAGAAATGGAGAAAAGGCCAAGAAAACCAGCAAAGGGCCCACTAACAAACACAACCATTGTCGTCATTCCTTTACAGCATTGTCCCTTGACTCAAGTGTCCTACGTGATTATAATCCTTGCACACACACTATTTTTATCCTACTTTTTCAACGTGAATTCAAAAAGCATTTATTGTGAGTATATCATAGCAACAGGCTCGGTGTTGGGTGCTAGGGGTTCAGTGGAAAACGAGAGGCGGTGACCGACAATGGCACAATGCCAATGATGAGGGAACAGCAGGTGTCACAGATCTCTCTGGAGGAAGCCCCCCGGGCGTGTGGTGGGTGCTGCAGGAAGGCTTCCTGGAGGAGGTGATCTCGGCCCCCGACCCCACATCAGTGAGCTTAGTGAAGAGGAATTGAGAGCTGTCTTGTCTACAGAGGGAAGTGTATTCTGCAAGGCACGGGCCAGACCCACATTGAGGAAGTCCACGGTGCTTGCAGGAAATGTCATGCGATCCCTTCAGAACAGTGGGGGCTGGGACTCAGTGATGGGCTGGGACTCAGTGGTGGACTGAGTTATGTCCCCCTGAATTCATGTGCTGAAGCCCTAACCTCCAGGGTGAACTGCATTTGGAGACAGGCCTTTTGGACCCAATGAAGGTTAAATGCAATTGTAGGTGAGACTACTCCAGTAAGACTGGCAGCAAGGAAAATGGGAACGATCACGTTGAAGCAGACCAGGTACCCCACTCAAAAGACCCTTGCCATAATTAAGCTTCTCCAAAGACCCTCCCCGTAATTACATTCCTGTCACCTAGATTTTGCAGACTGTCAACAGAATGTCAGCAGGGTTTCTGCAGAGGGCACTGTGGTTTGAAGCGTCCTCTTGTAAATGCCAGGTTTGCACACAAAAGGTGTGATAGAGTTAAAGTCTGCAATCGAGCTTGTTGTGCAAAAGGATACTATCTCTGTTTTCTTGGTAAAAACTTGTAAAACCCCTGTCTAGCCTAAGAATATGGGACAAAGAGTATCTATTATGTACCCATCCACTGATATGTTATCACCTCACTGAAAATAAAATTTAAAGAATTTCCAGATTCGGGGTCCAGAGATTTTAGGCCTCAGCCCCTCCAGGCCACTGCAGCTAAAACAAACCTACTTCCTGAAAATTCCTTGGGTGTTCAGCCTCATCTATGTGGGGATACAGCGAGAAGGTGGCCCTCTACAAGTCAGGAAGGCAGGCCTCCCTGGAGGCCAACCCCAGGAACACCTTGTTCTTGGACTTCCAGCCTCCAGAATGGTGAGAAAATGAAAGTCTCTTCAGTAACCCCTGATTCCTGGTGCTGAATACTGTGTTATCAGGGTTCTTCTGAGAAACGGAACTAATAGGAGATATTATAAACACACATATGAGAGAATAAGATTTATTATAAGAAATCGACTCCTATGATTATGGATACTGGTAAATCTGAAATCTGCAGAGCTCATGTCCCAGTTTGAAGTCTGCCAGGCAGGAGAATTTTCTCTCACTCTGAAGAATGTCAGCCTTATGATCCATTCAGGCCTTTAACAGATGGGCTGAGGTCCACTCACATTACAGAGGGCCATCTGCTTTTGTAAGTCCACTGATTTAAATGTTATCCAAAAACACACCTTCCCAGAAACACTCCGAATGGTATTTAATCAACTACTGGGCACCCTGTGGCCCAGTCAAGTTGATACATGAAATTAGCCATCACAGATTCTGTACAAGTACAAGGAGAGGCTAGGGAGTTTGGAAGGACAGTTGAACAGATAGCACATAATTCTAGTGTAGACCCAATTTCCATCCTGGTCTATGGAAATGGCATCCCCTGGAGTTGTTCTGGGTGCAACCTGTAGCATCGCACTGAATGGTTCTGAGCACATAAGAAGGGGCAAGACTGGAAGTAAAGAAACCAGTTAGGTGTACCTTTTTCCCCACATCTTCACCAACACCTATTGTTGCTTGTGTTCTTGATAATCGCCATTCTAATTGGGGTGAGATGGAATCTTAGGGTAGTTTTGATTTGCATTTCTCTTATTACTAGAGATGTTGAACATTTTTTCATATATCTGTTGATTGCTTGTACATCTTCTTCTGTGAAGTGTCTGTTCATTTCCTTAGCCCATTTGTAGATTCCTCCATAAAGAATGATAAAATTATGGCATTTGCAGGCAAATGGATGAAACTAGAGAATATCATGCTAAGTGAGATAAGCCAATCTCAAAAAACCAAAGGACGAATGATCTCGCTGATAAGCGGATGATGACATATAATGGGGGGTGGGAGGGGTTAGTGTTAGAGTTAGGGTTAGGTTTAGGGTTAGGGTTAGGGAGGGGGGCAAGAATGGAGGAAGGAAGGACTGTATAGAGGGAAAAGAGGGGTGGGAGGGGTGGGGGGAGGGAAAAAATAACAGAATGAATCAAACAACATTACCCTATGTAAATTTATGATTACACAAATGGTACGTCTTGACTCCATGTACAAACAGAGAAACAACATGTATCCCATTTGTTTACAATAAAAAAAAAAAAAAGGAAAGAAACCAGTTAGGGAGCTGTGGCAGTACTGCGAGTCCTCAGAGCTTTCAGACATTGCACAAAGTCACCATTTGGTAGATTTCTCCTTAAAGATAAACCATGATTGGCTTAACCATTTTCCTGATATTTTTGTCATTGTGTTTTAGATGTAAATAAATTTTCTCTATATTCAAGTACTTCCTACATGATCATGTAGTTTATCATCTCATTGAGACACCTTTGAGGGCAAAGCAATTACCCTGAGAGAGCAGGCATAACCTGCTGTCCTAAGCACCTGAGAAGGAAGGGCCACCTTCCCCATCTCTTTCTCCTCTGGAAACCAAGCTTTCCCTCCAGGGAGTTTCATTTCTAGGAGAATCAGGAACCAACTGCACACAATGTACTTACCTCATGTCAAAAAGCTCTTCAGTTTCTTTCTGTAGATTGAAACCCTATAATTTTTATGTTGCAGCAGAGGAAATTGCACTGTCTACATTTATTTATATTCCCTTCACATCTTCAGTAGCAGGAGACAGCAGAGAACATTTCATTCTCTTCCCACTAAGTTGCTATGATTTCACAAGGTTTTTAAAATTTTTTTATTTTTCTTTTAGGTTTTTTTTGTTTTGTTTTGTTTTTTGTTTTTTAATCTGGGATAAATGTGGTCTCACCTGAAACTTTGAAGGCAAGACTTCCAGACACAAAGAGCAAAGAGAAAAGACTAAATGGCAGGCAGGAATTAATGGAGGAAAATAGGAAGAGGGAGTGAGATGCCCAATCATCAAAATTATGTGGCTGCCCTATTTAATTTTTCTAAAACAGAATGACTTGTTGATCCTCCTTCTAGCATTAGGATATTTGCTCTCTATCCCTTTGCTTCTGATTTCAATGAACTTATTCAGAAAAAAATTGTCAAGTGGCTTCTATTTTATGGCCATTCTTAAATCAGTGAGAGCTGCCTATATTATTTTCCAAAAATTTGGATGAATCACTTAAAGGGGATCCGAGTTGGAGTAAAGGGATTAAAGGATGTGATAGAAATTACTAGAGCTCACCAAGACCCATGTTCTACATTTCCTCCTGGACAGCTAACATGTATTTCCCATCTTTCCTTGAAGTTAGGCATGGGCATGTAACTGGATTCTGGTCAGTGGTTTATGAGCCAAAATGATAACCAACTATTGTCAACCCTGACCTATCTAAATTTCCTGCAAGCAATTCTTGCCCCCTTTCCCCATCTGCCTACTAAATAGAGAGAACTCTGAGATCCTAGAGGTGTGAAGCCATAGGGTGGAAGGAACTTGGCTCCCTGAATGACTGCCTGGAGCAGAGCATCCCCCACCTGACCCACACTGGAGATGCAACTTAGTGAGAAATAAACTCACTGTGCTGAGTACCAAGGCATTGATATATGGGTCATTGTTTGTTAGAGACAGGACTATCTGCCTAGGGAGAACAAATATATGGGCAAATATACCTCCAACTGGTTGATGCAGGCAAGGATCTGAGAAAGAAAAATAATAATAAAGAGATCTTAGCGAATGATATTTGTTGGGGTTATCTCCACGTATCCAGTTCATTGTCTATTTGGAAAGAAGGCAAGTTAATGGAGAAGACTCCAACCATAATTGGCTGTAGCTACATCTGTAGCTACACTTGAGGAAGTGTTATGATTTTCTTCCAGGCTAAAGGAGCTTTTATTCAGCAAAATTAATGGTGAGCCACTTGGAGGTAAAAAAGACCATCAATACACAACTCCAAAAGCATGAGAACTATAGAATTCCTGTTTCTAACAAAAAGAAAGCAAATTGGAAGGTTTGAGGGAGAGCTCAGGAAGAACAGGCTGGGGGTGAGACTTCACTAAGACAACAGAGACCTGCTGAGAAGAGAGAGGGGTTCCTGGCAGTGGGACTGAAGAGGCTGTAGGACAGGGTCCCCTTTCCAAGGTATCTGCTTATCTGCTACAGGGTAAACCCCTTCACTGATCAGTAAGGCAGCTTCTTGCTCTGTCTTAAGTCCATGTGTCACTGGGGAGGGACAGAGGTGGGCTTCAGTCAAGGGAGATTCAAATGCTGGAGAGAAGTGGTCAAGATAAGGCCCCAATTTGGGAATGAACATGAGACCAACTACCTCCCACAAATACACCAGAGGAAGACTAACTCCTGGTGAAGAATGCTGATCTCCAGTTGCCATAAAGAAAGATAAATTATGTAAAGGATCAAAGAAATTCCTACCTAGTTAGAAAGTTCCTTCTCCCTGCAAAACCACCCGGATGACTAAATAGGAAGGTTTACCAGCATGCCGAATGTAGTTCTACATGGGGAGGGACACTGAAAAGCATCACAATAAATGGAATTGACTCCTGGTACAGAGGTCACTGTCACCCAAGGGTCAGCAAGCTCCACAAGGTGAAGAACCAATGGGTCTTGCACCGCATGGAAGACTGTACCTTAGCCAGTGCAAGGTTGTCCTTGAGAGCAATTAATGACTTTCCGCGTGGGAGGGAGGAGAGAGTTCGCCTCTCTGCTTGTGTCTGCTGGTCTTGTCACGAGGAGATAGGGCACCATCTTGGCTAAAATTAAATCATGCCTTTCCGCTTCTGGCCCACCACGCAAGCTAGGCATGATCCGGGCCAAGGTGCTAATGCAGTTGGGGCAGTGAGCTGGTGCCCAGCCGCCCGCCTCCCTTCTGACTCATCCGCGGCCATACCCTCCAGCTGACCCTTGGCATTCACCCTGAATGTCTGCAGCTCTCTCCCTTGGCACTTTGCCAGCTCGAGAGGAAAATTCCAATCATCACCAGTGAAAGGAGATCACAATTCATGAAGAAAAAGAATCACTGACTTCAGTACTTTTCCTGCCCATTCAGGACTTCCTAGGTGACCATCACTCATTCCCTGGATAAACTGTCAACTCAGTGAAGGACCACAGAGCTCCAGGAGCGGACCTGGCCTTGGGTGTGGGTTCCACACATCATCTCTCCTCTTTTCCTCCCTTTTCTTCATACGACCATTTCTATTTCCATCCCTGTTGCTGTGATCGATATTTCCCACTATTCCTAGGCCCACCCTACCTCCTACTGCCCTCGAGGCTTGGATATCTTGGCCAGTTCTATCACCTCCCCTGCCAGGACGTCAGTATGTCTTGACCTTGAAGAAAGCCAGAGGTCTTCAAGAATGGCCTTCATGCTGATGTGATGCCTAAAGCAACCACGTGTCTCAGACTGTTGGGGAAACAGCTCTGTGAAGGAGACAACCTATGCTCTTCACAGTTAAATAGAGAACCCGGCTCTGCTTAAACCCAGAGCAGTGCTTACAATCGGGAATCCATTCTGCCCGTCAGCATCTCATGATTTGTTCTGTTGCTTCTCCCCCATTTGTCCTTCCTGAGGAAGGCAGCAAAGCATCTGCCCAGGCCCAGAGCAATAGGACCTGCTGCTTTTAGGACACCGTGAAGGGGCAGGAGTTCTAGGTGAGCTGGCTGCCTGGCAGCTCCTTAAGCTGACTTTACAGGAGTCTCATGGCCCAGGATTTTATCCTTGGGTTTGCATTTTCAGGAAATCCATGTGATTTAAACTCTTTAGGCCTCAGTTTTCTAATCTGGAAATGGGGTTAGCAAGCCTAGTAAGGTTTTTGTTTGGTTTGGTTTGGTTTGGTACCAGGGATTGAAACTGGGGGCACCTAATCACTGAGCCACATCCCCAGTCCATTTTTATTTTTTATTTTAAGACAGGGTCTTGCTAAGTTGCTTAGGGCCTTGCTAAGTTTCTGAGGCTGGCTTTGAACTCTCGATCCTCCTGCCTCACTCTCCCGAGCTGCTGGGATTACAGGTGTGTGCCACTGCACCCAGCTTAAGGTTTTCATAAGGATAAATTAAGGTGATATGTGCCAACTGCTTGTCCCAGTGCCTGGTACTACCTGAGATACACAAACGCTCAACTATGGTAGAAGTCGCGATGATGGTGGTGATCGTTAGTCCAGAGTTTATTAGACCCAAGAGGAGCTGATTCCAGCTATCCTACAAGATGTTGAACAAGTGACCTGCTGGAGTACCACAGGCCAGAAGTGTGCCTGCCTGGGGACAGTCGACAGCTGCAAGTCCTACAGCAACCTTCCAGTGAGAAGGCTGCGAATCTGCTCAGTGGGGGTGCTGGTCTTTCCGGGGAATGATGACAAGCCACTTCAGAGCTCAAAGCCACTGTCCCCACTGTGGCATGAAGGCACCAGTGCTGAGCAGCCAGAGCTGGACAGACCTAGGCCCTTTCCTCCAGACCCTAAGGAGGCCTGCCCTTCCCTGAGTGCACCCCTCTTTCGGCCTGTCCAGCCACCGTCCAGCTATTGAATCACAGTCTACTCCAATGACCTGTAGGCACTGAGAATGTTTCCTGCCCCTCCTTGGATGGGTCTCCAGACCCCTCTGATGGGAGGGGACACTGCTGTAGGTCACCACTGTTGTTTAACGCTGGGTTTTGGGACTTTGATTCCCATGGAGCAGACTTGGTTTCCTGGAGCCCAGCTTCTGGGGCTGTGGATTCTGGAGTTCTGCATACTGAGCACAGAACCTGCATGGTCAGAGCCCCTTCCTCAGCCAGCAGCTTGTTTTGTACCCCAGGAAGAAGGTGGAGGCCGGTGCAGAATGCTAAGGGCTGGGGCCTTTGGCCCTCTTCCCCCTTCGCTTTATTTTATGTACTTTCAGGGTTTTGTCTGATATCTTTGGTTCCAAAATCTCTCACAGTGGTGTGCTAGAGCTGGCTTATATGAACTTGTGAGCGTTGATTTTTAAATAGGTAGGAGATTTTCAAGCTGTTTTTAAACCACTGTAACCAGAAGCCAGCCACAGGAGAGGGATGACCGCAGCAATGTAGAGAATTTCCCTCCTCTACCAGTAGAGGCAGGAAGGAGCACTCAGGTGACTGGAGAGTCCATCTGTAAATGCGCTGATGCCCGGTGCCAAAGTTCCTCTCCTGGGCAGCAAAGTAAAGCTAGAGATCGTTTCATCACCAAGGGGAAGGGGGACATGGTGCTTCAACTACTTCACTCCAGTGGCAGCAGGAAGTGTCTGAAAAGAACTTATTTATTCATATGGTAGAAGCACTAGAATGTGTATATTTTGTATTTTTCCTTTGTTTTAAAATTCAAGCTGCTAATTATAAAGAATACAAGTAACAATAAATGTTGGTGAGGATGTGGGAATAAAGGTGCTCTTATACATTGCTGGTGGGACTGCAAGTTGGTGCAATCACTCTGGAAAGCAGTATGGCAATTCCTCAGAAAATTTGGAATGAAACTACCATTTGACCCAGTTATGCCACTCCTCCGCACATACCCAAAGGATTTAAAATCAGCATACTACAGTGACACAGCCACATCAATGTTTATAGCAGCACAATTCACAATAGTCAAGCTATGGAACCAATTGAGGTGTCCTTCAACAGATGGATGGATAAAGAAAATGTGATACATATACACAAAGGAATATTACTCAGCCATAAAGAAGAATGAAATTATGACATTTGCTGGTAAATGGATGGAACAGAAGACCATCATGCTAAGTGAAATAAGCCAATCCCAAAAAACCAAAGGCTGAATGTTCTCTCTGATATGTGGATACTAACCCACAACAAGGGGAGGGTGGAGAAAAGAAGAGAAGTCCATTGGATTTGACAAAGGGGATGAAGGGAAGGGAGAGGGAGGGAATGGGAAGGACAGTGGAATTAATTAGACATAACTTTCCCAGTCTAGTATTTGAATACACAATCAGGGTAACTCCACATCCTGTACAACCACAATAATAATATCCTAATTAGAATAAGTTATACTCCATGTATGTATAATATGCCAAATACATACCACTGTCACGTATAAGAACAAATAAAATAAAATAAATTTTTAATTCAACCTGCTAAAATTTTTTTTGCCCAGACTAGTTGTGCTAAGAGGAGATAGGCAAAGGTTTAAGAATCAGTTGAATGCAGTCACCAAATGTACCTGAGAGTGTGGGACACAGTGGTCCTCTGGAGCAAGGGCAGGGCCAGAGGTTGTAAGAAGCAGGGGACGTAAAAGGGGAGGGGAAAGCTCAGTGGTACCCCCAGATGGGCGGGGGATGCATGGCAACCTTCCCAACACTCAGCTTGCTTGCTTTCAAGAGCTGGCTCATCTCTGGTCTTCCACCGTTTCCCTCTAATGCCCACATGCAGGCAGACAGTAGCAATCAACCACAGCACCTTCCTCACTGACCCTGTGAGCACCCCAGAGTCCTTTCAGCAGCCACTGCTAATCAATCCAAGTTGGTATATAAGATGAAAATCATCTGCCAAACCTGCCCTCCTTCAAAAGGAACACACAGTGAAAGGGAAAGACGTAAGGACTCATATAATATGCTTGCCAGTTTTTTTTTAAATACCCAAATGATTTGTTCATATTGTATTTTTATGGGTCTGGGCTTACTGTAGATGTACTATAATATATATATATATATATATATATATATATATATATATATCCCCACAGTAGACCATAGACCCACAGTATACCATAGTATATATAGATTACCATTTGTTAAAAATGATTTTACTTTCAAAGGTAAAAGGTATATAAAAATTCTTAATTAAGAGCAATTCAATCTAGAGTCTAGGCATCTTGACACAAAATGGCATTACTGTTGTTGTTGATGTAGGCTATGTTTACCTAACAGGATGCTGGAATTTAGGAGGGCTCATGGTGGATGCTACATCATGGACCAGTGCAAAAGTGGGTCAGGATGTAAGACTCTTGACAATGAGGATATGCACAGGGTGAACCTCAATGCCTCTGTCAGCTCAAATATTTTGATGCTATGATTTGCAAAATAAGCCAGGGCACATTAGGATACTCCAGCAAATGGAAGAGAGTACCCTAGACCTGTTAGAACAAAGTTGGGGTCCCCCAGGCCAGTGGAATGGGGCCCTGGCACAGGAACCTGGTTATAGTCCACACGGTCTCCAGGTAATGAATGATGCTGGGACGTATTTCCATTTCTTTGAAATCCTGAGTCCAGCTGCTTATACAAAGATAAGTTCCTGAGTAATGAGAAGTGAGATTAAGGTTAATGGAACAAAGCATTGATGAGTTGGAAAAATACTGGCATGTGTCAATGGACTTTTTGGTTCAGTCATTGACTCTGGGCACATTGGCCTTGACCTCAGTAACCTCCACTTCCCTCCACTTAAACTTCCTTCCCCTCCCCAGACCTTCTTATTCCTTGAACTGTTTCCAAAGTCTGAAACTCCAGAATCCTACTCTCCAAACACAATCTCTTGTTCTTTTCCTTCTCAACCTCTTTCTAAACTTGGGTCCTCTTTTCCCTCCAAGAGATTCCTCATGGCTCCATGACTGTTTTCTCACACCCACTCCAAGCCCCGCGTGCTTCCCTCTGGCCTAGAACATTGGCCTATACAGCTAATCACCCCACTGGACAAACATTGGTCCACACGCATGGCCTTGGCTCACGCCAGCAGTACAGCTTAGATATTTCCCTTCTATTCCTCAGCCTCCTGAAATCGTCACCACTCTCTAGAATCACTTTTACTGGAGTTCTCCCCTACTTCCATATGTTTAAGTCCAGTGGTTTTCTTTTTTTCCCCAGTCCAGTTCCTGCTCGTCCTCTCTACTGAAGTAACTTGGTGGACCACATGCTGTTGGAATAGTCTCCTGCTCCAGCTTATGCTCTGGCCCCTTCCTTCCTCTTTTCCAATGTCTCTGTCTTAAACACGGGTGTTCGACCTCAAGGATTCCGTCCTCACTCTTCTCCCTACCGGCGTGACTTGGATCAGCCAGTGGCTCCCTTGCAGTTAGTTTCTCCTGAATTCTGATGACCTGACATCTGGAACTTCTGCTCAACCCGTCCAAACCCCAATCTGTGCTCTCCTCCTTCCGGAACTGCCTCCTCTACCTCTGCCTCTTCTCTCTGTGGGCTAGTGGTGCCATCATATCCCTGGTCACTCAGACTAGACAAGAGTGGTCATGGATCTTCCCTCATCCTTCACAACGACTCAAGAATGAATTCTTGCTCCCTTGATTTCGCAAATCCAGTCCCTCCTCTCCTCTCTAGCTCAAGCCCATACCTAACAATCGCAACAGCTTCTTTTTATCCCTGCCTGTGGACTTGCTTCTCTCAACTCACCTCTTACAATTGCTGCTAAAATTGTCCTTCCAATGTGCAAATTGTTAGCAGCTCATTCCCCAACTTGAAGCATCCGCATGACATCAGGTGCCAATAAAATCTGCTCTGAGCTCCCACCATGGCCTAGCTCATCAGTCCCCAAGCCACCTCAGCACTCTGAACTGTGTTCTCTCTAGAATGTCCTTCCCTCCTGTACTCACCGGGCTCATTCCCACGCCTCACTAAGGCACTGAATCTGCTTAGGTGTTCCCTGGGAGCCATGGCCCATCTCTCAGCTCTCCTGCCCCTGACACGCTCTGTGCGTGCCTGTGTTGAGCACACCTCTGAAATATGTGTTTTATTGATCGATAGTGGATATTGCCTTTCTCTTTGGTCACCTGACCTCTGAAACCACTTCTTATAAGTATTTGTTCCACTAAAAAAATGGAAAGTGCCATATGCCCTCCCTTCCAGGCCTCCTTTCAGCTCAAGTGAGAGCTCCTGACATTCTCCTTCCATCAGACGCTCTGGGTCAAACCTGGGCCAAAAGGCAGGGACCCTGGAGACCTCATTCTGGTGAGGTGACCACAGCAGGATGGCTATTCCAGTAGCCACAACAGGGGTCCTCTGCTGGTGGCATCCTTGGTACAAGTGGTGACTGTGCCCAGTGGTGCCTTCACAGGACCACTCCTGTCTATTCACGGCCCTCACAGACTCTGCAAGCCCCTCAGTAACCTCTTATTTTATTTTAATTGACACATAATAATTGTACATATTTATGGGAAAATATTCCTTTTTAGTTGTCATGTCTCCTTATTAAGATACAATTTATGCACTATACCCCTTGTAAGAATGTAATTAGTTTTAGTAAATTCATGTTGCTGTGTAACCATTGCCACAATCCAATTTTAGAATTCCATCACCCAGAAAGTTCATTCTTGCCCATTTGCTGTTGGTCCCTTTTCATGTCTCTAGTCCTAAGTAACCTCAATCTGACTTTCTGACACCTCTAGAAATTTCATGTACATAGGAATTCAGCATTATGTACTCTTTTCTGTCTGCCCTTTCCCACAATGTTTCTTCATTTTAATATTTTGGTTCAGACATGTCATTGCATATAACAATGTTTGTCTCTTGTTTATTGCTGACTAGCATTCCATTTTACATTTTGTTTATCCATACTTGCCAGTCAATATTCTCTTAAAAATCCCTTTTCTAGAAAGGTGGAAGGAGGGAATCTCATGAAAATCAATGGGAGATCAGTAGAAGAAAGCAGGAAGTAGGAGGTGGGGAGGGGGGAACTGCTGGGGAGTGATGTGGACCAAATTATATCATTATATTGTGTGCATATATGAATATGTAACAACGAATCCTGATAAATCACCAATAAAAAATGAGGAGAGAGAAAAAAATTCCCTTTTCTATTTAACAGAGTGGGTTCTGTTGCTACCAAGAGCCCTGTGTGTTCCTGTTCACAAGGACGTGAACTTCTCGATGATAGAAGTGTCTTCATGCTCTTTGGGTCTGCAGTCCCTGGCACCATTTCTGGCAAATTGTGGATGTTCAGTAATTGCTGCATGGGTACATAAACTGCCAATAATATTTTAGCTGAACTCAAGGAGACATTACGCATTTTAGCATTTTTTTTTATTGCTCCCAAGGAGAAAGTGATCAGGGCAGATAATAATTCTCTGTCTCTTGCATACCTGGATGCTCCTATGTTCAAGGCAATGTCTACCTCCATTCCCTCCACTCTCCCACCCCACTGCCTCTGCGGGGCTGATTGCTTTCTTTCTGCAAGACCCTGATTCACTGGAAGCAAATATTTCCCCTTAGCTCTACCATCTCGCTTTTTTTCCCTTTTATCTGGGACAGGAAGTTTGAGACACCTTTCCTTGTGAGGCCTGGCTAATGCAGCCCATACAGTATGCATGCTCTGCACGTACCTGAACTTCCCAAGCTGTGCTCTGTTTATGCATTCATGAGAAAGTGCTCAAGAGAATGTCATTTCATCAAATGGAGCTGAACAGTGGCTCCACTCTATGAGGGATTACAGGCTGGTTTTTTTTTTTTTTTCCTTTATTTGTAAATGTGCCAGCCTAAAAATGCCTTATTTTGTCAGAGACAGCTGATTAAACACCTTTGAATATCTGTCAGTGCAAACCACAAGATCATTAATTTATGCTGTAAAAAGAATAGCTGGGGAAGTATGACTTAGACCCATGTTTGAAACAAATAACATTAACGTCTTTGGAAAGAACGTTGTGAAAAATCACCTAAGGCATCAATGTTTTCCATAGTGGCAATGGTGTCCCTTCAGTGCTCATCCATGTAAATCCGCAATGTGGGTATTTCAGTCTTAAACAGCATTTGTCCAGACATGGAAAAGCTTCCTGGGGCTTGGGGAGGTTTTGATCTTTTTCTCATCTCTCTCTTTCCTTCCCTTTCCCTCTCCCTTCTTATTTTCTCATCATCCATTACAGTCTCACCATTACTGCATGTTTTGAAATGACTTCTGCATTCCGTTAATATCTTGGCCTGGATTTTTGAGACTGAAGGGTTGCATTTCCTGGTAGACTTTGGTGGGTTTTTTTTGTTTTTTGTTTTTTGTTTTTTTTTGAATGCTTGGTTTTAGAGAAGTGTTCGCTTTTCAAACAAATACAAAATTCAGGAGGAGAAAACCTTTCTTCTAAAGGTATAGAGAGAGTATTTACTAAGTTGAACCAAGTGTTTATGAAGTGGAATGTGGTTGTACCATGTTAAGTACAAAAACTCTTCAGAATAGAGTTCCGGTTTTCACACAGCATTTCAGTGGCAGTCTTTTAATCTACTCCTATTACTCCACTTTTCTATGGATTCCACCACATGTTCTGGTCTCCTAAATATAAACAGGGAGCAGTCAGCGTACATCATAGCAACTGCTATCTAGTTTTGTGTATTTTATAAAGCTCACCACCTTGATTATTTCACTTGATCTACACAATAACCTAATGGGAAAAAACAAAAAAACAGGATCCGACTTTGCCAGTGAGAAAACAATCTCAGACTTTTCTGGAAGGACTGGTCCAAGATGGCGTGGGATTTATAGACAGCCCAGTTCAACACACTGTGAATTTTGCTCTGACTTAAAGCCCCAAGTTGAATTAAATGCAACTTCTGTGTTTGAGTTCAAAGTCTAGCAATTATGGGGGCAGGAAGTTAACACAGGCTGTGGCTGTAAATTCTCACCTTCACTGTCTCAGAACTATGGTTGGAGCCAGCATTAGGCAAACTGATCAGATCTGAGAAATGTGCTTCCCCTAACAGCTTCCTCTCTTGATCTCTTCTTTAAACTCCTGTTTCCTCAAGCAAACACCTGCATGCCTCCCAAGGTGCCTCCTTTTCTCCTCTTACATTGTTTATGTCAGGCATTTTTGTCACAGTGATGAAAAGATGACTAACACAATGTCCATTTCTGATAAAAACTCTCAGCAAAATAGAAGTAGGAGGAAATGAGTTCAATGACATAAAGGACATTTGCAAAAAAACTACAGCTAGCATTATGTGTTATGGCAAAAGACTGGCTTTCCCCCTAAGATGAGAAGCATGGCAAGAATGTCTGTTATCCTCTTCAGTGTTGTACTGGGGACCCTAGATACTATAGTAAGACAAGAAAAAGAAATAAAAGGCACCCAAATTTAAAGAGAAAGGAAAAAAAAAAAACTATACCTCTTTGGAGATGAAATGGTTGTCTTTATAGAAAATGCCAAAAAAAAAAAAAAACTATGAAAAATTACTTGAATTAAAAAACAAGATCATCAAGATCATAGACTATAAGAACAATATATAGAAAGAAATTAAATCTGAAATTTATTTTTTAAAGTATTATTTTAAATACAGGCATAGTGGCATATGCCTATAATACCAGAAACTCAGGAGGGAGGATAACAAGTTCTAGTCCAGCCTTGACAACAAAACAGGACCTTGTATCAAAATAAAAAATAAAAAGGACTGGGATTCAATCCCCAGTACACATCTACACCCAATTTTCTTATAATAGCACTGAAAAGTTCCATGAAATTCTTATACATAATTCTCACTAAATATGTGCAAGATCTGCATATAATGTATGAAAGATTGAGGAAAGAAATTTATAAACTAAATAAATAGTAGTAAGATATGTACCATGTTCATGGATTGGAAGGTTTGATATTGTTAAGTATGTCAATTCTCTGCACATTGGTCTATAGACTCAAAAAAATTCCAATCAAAATCCCTGCAAAAAATAAAAACTTTATGTAGTAGTAATGAACAAGTTGGTTTAAAGAAAATTTTTTTAGAAACGTAAAAGAAGGAGACTAGACAAAATACAATTATCAAGAATATAAGCAATAATAAGGGTTGGCGAGGATGTCGGGGGAAAGGTACACTCATACCTTGCTGGTGGGATTGTAAATTGGTGCAACCACTCAGGAAAGCAGTGTGGAGATTCTTTAGAAAACTTGGAATGGAATCACCATTTGACCCAGCCGCACCACTTCTTGGTTTATACCCAAAGGACTTAAAAGCAGCATACTATAGTGACACAATCACATCAATGTTTGTAGCAGCTCAATTCACAATAGCTAAATTGTGGAACCAACCTAGATGTCCTTCAACAGATGAATGGATAAAGAAACTATGGTATATATACACAATGGAATATTATTTAGCCATAAAGAAGAATAAAATTATGGCATTTGCAGGATGAATGGAGGTGGAGAATATCATGCTAAGCAAGATAAGTCAATCCCCAAAAAACCAAAGGTCAAATGTTTTCTCTGATAAGTGGATGCTGATACATAACGGGGGTGGGAGTAAAGAAAGAATGGAGGAATTTTGGTTTGGGCAGAGGGGAAGGAGGGGAGGGGCGGGGGCAGGGGGTTGGGAAAGACAGTAGAATGAGACTGACATCATTCTATGTACATGCGTGATTGTGATACTGCAGGTTTTCAGTGACGAGTTCTGCTTCCTCGAAGGTTGAAGTCTGACATTAGAGAAGCACGCCGAGGCAAGCATATAGAGCAGCTTTTATTTAAAGGACATCTCCCAGGAGGGAAGGGGCTATGGCTGGTATTTGGTATCCCAAGAAGTGAGTGTGTCCTGCCCCTTTTATAGATTTAAGTTTCCTTTGTTCTCCTGCTCTCCCAGCCCCCTTGTCTCTGGCCTTCCTGCCTATGTGAGTAGACCCAGGAGATGCTGGTGGGATGGCCTAAAGGTGGGAAGCAGATAGGTAGGGGGAAGGGCCAAATGGGGGCATTAATTAACAGTTTCCTGACTGCAACCTTTTGGGAGGGGTAGGAGAGGCAGGTAATTTTGGTAATCAAAGGGCTCTGGAGACATTGACATTCCAATCTCACAGGGTGGTATCCAACTTCTGGACCCAAACTGGCCTCCATTTTCTTGATTCAACCTGATCACCTATCTATCCTAACTGCCTGTCTTTAATTCTGGCTTCAATTACACAAGTGGTGTGACTCTACAATGTGTAAAATCAGAGAAATGAAAAGTTGTACTCCATTTGTACAACATGAATCAAAATGCATTCTGCTGTCATGTATGACTAAATAGAACAAAAACAAAAAGTATAGCCAAAAGAATTTTGGAAGGGAAGAACAAATTTGAAATACTGATATTATTGGGTTACAGATTCTTAGAATGCTGCTGTATGGTACTGGAGAAAGGATACACGTGTATAGCAATAGAGCAGAATAGAGTCCAGGAAGAGACCCACATGTATGTGGTTAATTGATTCTTGTTAGAGGTGTAAAGAGAATCCAATGAAGAAGAGATAGCTTTTCCAAAAATGATTGTGGGAACAATTGAATATTTATATACCAAAAAAAGCATGAAAATCCTTGATCTATACATTAAGCCCTATTAAAAAATTATCTCTAAGTGGATTCATACCCTAAAATGTAAAATTATACAACAATTAAAGAAATAGAGAACATCTTCGTTACCTTGTGACCTTGAGGGTTAGGGTAAGAGTTCCTAAACACACACTAAAGAAGATCATCCTGTGAGCTGCTTCCCTCCACCACACTCTTCCACCATGATGTCCTGCCTCACCTTGAACCCCAAGGAATGGAGCCAGTTGACCATGAACTGAGACCTCTAATACAGGCTTCTAATGAGAAATTAGATGAGAACAGTCTGGGGAAATTATGATAGACACTTCGTCCCTCTCAACAGCATAGTTATTAAGAATGTTCTCTACGATGTCTTAGGAACAGAGCATTGTGGTTAGTATTGTGATAGTAACTAAACCAAACCTGGATGCAAAATAGACTAAGAACACTGTCATGGAAATTAGTGCCTGGAAAAGGGAGAGTTCTCCTCCCCTTTCCAGTCATCCACTCTTCAGGGAAGCGGATTAACACTATGCATCCCTACCTTTTGGATTGGAGATGACTTCTCTTAGGAATCTAACTACTCCTTTGAAGTGTAAATGCCCCTGTGGAGGCTCCAGGCCCAAGGCTAGAGATTTATGGAAGGTCTTGTAAGAGGAGCGGGTCCTTCCCTATATCAAACTCTGCTTCTGTAAACATGCTTCCTGCAGACACCCCATGAACATTCATGTGTCTTTAGACTAGAAAATTTATAATAGTGGACAGCCTATAAATGTTGTGGAAAAGTGGTGATGGGCACACAGAGTTGGGCGTCTGATTTCCTCTGGGTCCACCAGCATAAAATACATTAGAATTCTCCCACTCATTGGGTGCCTCTTACTTTTTCTTGTCTGACTCCCACAACAGCCTCACTGTGTGAGTGAGGTGCTCCCATCTTTTTGACACCAATTACTTGGAAGACAAGGGAATGAGTACCTTGAGTGTAGATAGGATGAGATCTTCCAAAGTCAACCTTTATTTAAAAAGTGTTAGACTTTAAATGACAAGTTCAATGGATTACTGTACAAATTTTAATTTTTAAATATCACTCTCCATAACCAACTGAGGCAAAAAAAAATGCCAAACATAAACTATATCCTATGCCATGAAGCCAAGTTAACAAATTTAAAAGAATTGAAATTATACTCAGTGTGTGCTTCTACCACAGAGGACTCAAACAAGAAAACAGTAAGATAAAAGAAAATCTCCAAAAACTTGGTTTGGGGGAACTCAAAAATTTCTGGGTCAAGAAGGGTAAAAGGGAAAGAAAATCAACCCTGAACCTAGTGAAAAACAGCATTTAAATATTTGTAGAATACATCTAAAGCAGTACTTGGAAATTGATAGCATTAAAAACACCCTAGAACTGAGGAATAGGCAGAAATTAATAACCATTTTGACCACCTGGGAAATCTTGGGTGTTGAGGGCATTGGTGGTTGAGGAGCAAATCAACCAAAATCAAACAGAAGAAAAAATGAGTAAGATCAGAGCAGAGATTAATTATACTGAAAATAGAGACAATGGAAGAAGTCAAAGAGACAAAGAACTGCTTGCTGTAAATGAGTAATAAAACTACTCATTAGACTCAAATTTCTAATAACATTGATGAAGGAAAGAACAGACAAATTTTCAATATCAACTATTAAATGGAATATTAATTATGACAGAACCTGAAGATATCAACGGTATAATAAGGAAGTAGTGTTGCTGTGTTTTGGATACCTGTAACCAACCCCAAAAGGGTTTGTGTAAGGCAACTTGGTCTTCAGTGTGGTGATGCACTGTGGTACAATCATTAAGAGGTGGACCAGTGAAGGTGTATTTGATCATTGGGCATCAGGAATTCGCAAGACCATACCCACTAAAGATATGCACTTCATCCATAAGGCCAGGGAGTGGCATGATTGTATGGATTGATGGAGAAACATCTTATGACAAAATTCAACACCTATGGATAAAAGCTCTTTAGAAAAATAGGAATAGAGTGTGTTAAATTGTATCTTGTAGAGCCTTTGTATAGGTTCTAACCCCACACCTAGAAATATAGCCTTTGTTTTTTTTTTTTAGAAATGGCAATATTATGATGTAATTACCTAAGATGGGGTCAGAAGGGAGTAGGGTAAGGTTGTTTCAGTGGGACTTTTGACCTTATAAGGAGAGGAGGGTGGGCTGCTGGTTCAGTGGCTCTTTTGCCCTTATAAGGAAAGCAGGATGGGCTGCTCATTCAGTGGTCCTTGTGTCTTCATAAGGAGAGATACATTGTCTAAGTGTCCTTCCCAGGGAGTCATTGCCCAACACCAGGTTAGACAGCTTGTAACTCAGAGCCCACCCTCATCGCCTTAGTCTACACTCCTCCTGCAGGGCACAACCTACAGTGAAACAGGACAGCCTGCACACCTGCACAGTCGGAAAGGTACTTTGTGTTGCCCTGGGGGCAGGAAGTGTGTGTGTGTTTGTGTGTGTGTGTGTGACAGAGAGAGAGAGAGAGAGGGAGAGAGAGAGAGAGAGAGAGAGAGAGAGAGAGAGAGAGAGAGAGAGAGAGATGAGCACCTTCTGTGGTTACTGTCCATGGTCCTGAACAATCACAGCCTGAACAAAGACATTGCCTTTCTATATCGCGATCCACAGTGGTTCTTACTGAATGCTCTCACTGATCATAATTTTTTTTCATTTTATTTTTCTTTTACCAAAAGTTGGCCCTTTATACACACACTTTCACATAAAGGGTACCAATGACCCATGCATCACAGTTTATGAAACACAAAAAGGAGTAGGAAGTATCTCGCAGGAGGGCTTGGATGATCAAATGAGAAAATGCATGCAGAGCGCTTTGAAAGGTGACATTCGTAAGAACAAAAAATCAACATTACTTTCCAAAAGTAGGAAGAGTAACAGTTTGGGAATGAATGATTAATGTACTTTGAGAAATCTTATTGTGCTTTTGATAGGAAACTTCTTCATCTTCAAGAAATCGAGGAAACACATGCTCCTTCTCCATCTGCAATAACCGGGGTCAAGTCAGGGAAACAGAGACCATACTTACTACTTTAACGGAGAACATAGTGAATGGATCTGTGAAACAGATGTTGAAGGAAACATAAATCTAGGAGGGAACAATGATGTCACTCAGAGACAGTAAAGGCAGGAAGCAGCTCCTGAGCCCCAGGGTTGGATTAACAAAGATAAGAGGTTGACAACTTCCAGTCTGGAGGCCTGAGAGGTTGCAAAAGGAGTGCCTCCCTTTCCAGGATGCTGCTGAGCGTTAGAGGAAATGAATGAAGAGCAACAGCTTAGTGAACTCTCAGTCCAGTGGTCCAAGGAAGAAGGAATTCACATACGGCTTGGTACACCCTCTCCTCTGTGCTATGCAGTGTGTCTTGCAGTTTCCCTATTTTACACGAGAAAACAGTTAGAAAAATTCTTACAACCTGGAAAAAGGCAAAGAATGTTGGGTGTCCTTTAATGTCATATTGAACCAATGTCTAACAGGTTCCTGAACAGAATCCCCAATTGACTAGGAAAATATGATTCTGCTGAATTTAAGTATTTGCTATCAATCAGGGAATAGACTGTGGAAATGTCTGTCTTAGCTTGAGATAGATTAATAAACTGCAAACTACTTTGTTCCACAGAGATGTGAATTATTTCTATTCAGTAGAAAAGAAAACCCTCAAAATCACAGTTTTCTGGCCCTGTATGGCAGTCTTCAGTATTGGAAGGATTTTTCTGCAACAGTCCTTTCCTGATAAGCTTAATATCTGTTCCTGTGTGTCTTGCACAGGTATCTTTCTGCTATGCTTTTGGAACAGCCCTGCCACCCTGCAGGTTCATTCCTTAGTGAGGTAAATAAGTCTCTTATATTTGTTCCTGCTACACTTTTATGGGAGTCATATTTTTAGAAATCACATGTTGACCAGCACTTGAATCAGAGAGGTGCTTCATGTGGACAAAGTAGCACAGTCAGAAAGTAGTGGGGTCAGAGTCCCATCAAGTTCAGCTGACTCCAAAGTCCACATCATGATCTCTCAGTGTCTACTGCACAAGGGTCTGTTTCATAAAGAAACTGCACAAGGATTTGCTGCCAAGTTCCTCCTGACGTTCGAGAAGACGGAGAAGCTGCCGTGGTGATAAGCCAGTCTAAAATATGCAGGATGGATTTACAGACCGAGCTCAGAAAAGGTCAAGGGCTTATGGAAAGGAGGGAGGATCTTGACATGGTAATGAGAGTCTGGAAAGCAGGGCAGTGTGTTGACAAAGACGCAGTCAAGACAAACACCAGGTGCCAGAGGTGGGGGCCTGGGCTGGAGGTCAGTGGCCAGGCAAACCCCTCCCTTCCGTCCTTCTAAGCCCTGGCCCGCTCAGGCCTGGTGGCGGTGGCAGGAGACAGGCTGCTCCAGCAGTCTCTCTGTGACCAATTCTGAAGGCACCACATGCAAAATCCAGGGGGAAGGTGCTGCTCAGGAGTGAAGAGGAGAACAATGAGCCGACAGCTGTGCAGGGGATCCAGCAGACCTACAGCTTTCATTTCACTTTTGGGGTGCCCAGAATTTAGTCTTCAGTCAACTTTACAAATATCAGGACATCCCTGGTCAAAAGCACTTGGGGAGCCAGGTGTGGGGGCAGGGGAGAAGCCACCTGGAAGGGCATCGGATCCACCTCACACTCCTGTTCAGTGGGTGTCTTTACCTTGCTCCTCAGTGCGCCCCTGTTTCAGCTCTGGAAACACCAGCAACAAGGTCTGTATCCTCTGGGGCTCCGAATTAGTGGGAGAGACAGATTGTGACGTTGAACTCAGGCATTCACACATCATAGTCTTCTGAGATCTTTCTTAATAATTTCAGACAAATTGTTAATAAAAATTATTGTTAAAAAGATCTTTATGTGCTCATTCACATTAAGGTTAGGGGGAGTAGGGAAGAATGAGGTACTTTTGATTAGACAGAGGGGAGTGAAGTGGGGGAGGGGACATGGGGTAGGAATGATGGTAGAATGAATGGGACATTATTACCCTATGTACATATATGATTAAAGGACCTGTGTAATTCCACATCATGTACAACCAGAAGACAAAGAAATTATACCCCATTTATGTATGATGTGTCAAATTGCATTCTACTGTCATATATAACTAATTAGAAGAATTAAAAAATAAGGTAGAACCATAAAAATAAAATTAAAAAAGATCTTTATGATCTATAAACCCAGACTTTGTTAAAAATTAACATTTCTACTCTTCAAAAGAGATGATTAAAAGGCAAACCACAGAGCAGTACAATATATGTTCTTTCATGTATCTTATAAAGTACTTACAGCCAGAGTATGTAAAGAACCTACAAAACTCAGTAAGAAAATAATTCAGTAAAATGGGGAAAACCTCTGAATGAATATAACATACAGATGGCAAATAGGTGCAGCAAAGATGTTCAACATCAATATTTTTTAGGAAAATAAAATTAAAATCACAATGGAATACCACTACTTACTTAGAAAACAGAAACAAAAAAATAAAACCTGGTAATTTCAAAGTTTCTAGAAATTTCAATTTCTAGAACTCTCTCTCTGGATGGCTAGTGGAGATGTGTAATAGAGCAAGAAATTGAGAATCAGTTGGCAGTTTCTTATAAAGTTAGAAAACACATGATCCAGTTATCCCACATTGAGTGTGCAGACTGTCAGTGGACAGGGGTGAGAGCCCTGGGACTCTGGGGTGACCCCTGGCTGAGGGAGCCATAGTGCTGCTGCCAGGAGGTGACAAGCAGGGATCCCAGATTGACAGCACCCCTTCCTGTGGCAGAGAGAAGGGTTTTCATGGCAGCCTGAGGATTAGGAAATCCTGATGCAAGTGAGTCTGTGGTCCACATCTTGCTTCTGCACATACGGACTGCACAGGTCTCGCCTGCCACCTGGCTCCTGGTTCCTGGCACTTCCAGGTCCCATGTCATGTGGCCTGAGACCCTCCTGGCTTGGGCTTCCCCACCAGGGAGTGGAGGGGATCCACGCTAGACGTCTGGCACCCAGCATCATGCCAGTTTGGCAGTTCACTAGCAGGCAGGGCCTGCAAGACCTCCTGATCTTCTTTATACATTTTACCCATGGAAATTAGTAGCAAGAAGGCTTCCGGGAAGTTTATAAAATTACTAAATGGTCTTTATATTGCAGTCATTTCAACTGGACCTGTGCAAAAGCTGGTATTTATTCTATATTTTTAGTTTAACAACAATGTAATTGCACACTGGAAACTTTTTGTTTTTGTGCAGAGACTATGGTATCCCAGGATCTATTCTTCCCATCTCCCTTTTAGTGAAAAGCTTGTTCCAACTCCTAAATAAGATTTGTCAAAGCACATGGCCCCCTTGACAGAGGCCACATTTCCCAGTTTCTCAGCTTCTCTTTGAAAGACAACAACATATCTACACTCAAGGTATTCAATTCCCTTTTCTTCCAACTTTGAATAACTGGTGTCTAAAGGATGGTAGCACCTCACTCACGTGGTGACGCTGCAACCAAATGCTCTGTCCCTAAGACAACGCAGAGTACAGCATTAGCACCCCTGGGGCTGAGAGGGAGGTTAAAGGTTCCTCACAATTTCTCCATACAGTTCTATGCACAATGCATGTGAGTTACATTGTGACACAGTAACTGTGGGGCTCAGGGAGAGAGGTACAAGAGCAGCACTTTCTGGTACTGAAGCTACGCTGCTATAGGATCACACCAGAGTTGTTTCTGTATCTCATATTAAAGGGAATGCTCAGGTCAACTGCCCAGAAATACCTGTAGGCCATACCTGAAAGGAAAGGGTTGGAAATTCAAATATTACCTGTGAAAATCAATTATGCAGAAGAGATAATCCTTAATGGATACAAGGCACAGTGGATCAGGAGCTTGCCCATCTCTCCTTATAAGGGACACAAGGCCCACTGAATGAGCAGACCACCCTACTTTCCTTACAAGGGCAAAAGTGCTACTGAACCAGCAGCCCACCCTCCTCCCTGCATAAGGTCAAAAGTCTCACTGAAACAACACCTCGCTACTTCCTTATGACCCTATCTTAGGTAATTACATCAGAATATTGCCATTTCTGGGGGGAAAAAAAGACCTTATTGGATTAGTGTGATATTAGAACCTATAAAAATGTTCTAGAAGACAACTTAGGCCATAACACAGTCTATTTCTATTTTTCTAAGAGTTTTTATCCCTAGGTGTTGAATTTTGACATATGACATTTCTACATCAATCCATACAATCATCTGATTTCCCCGGCTTATCAAATGTCTTGTTTCTGCAACGATGGGTTATATTTGTGAAAATAATTTTTGTAGACTAAAAAGCTTCCTTTATGAGGTGCCAGGAAATGATGCTGCAACGTTGCCAGGAGAGTCTTCTAGACCACCAACAGCACCTGCGTCACGTGAAAAACCTTTGAGCCCAAGAATCAGCTTGGTGCTTGCACCTGGCCCCTGCTTAGAGGCCTTCTTCTGTTATTGTTCCAGGGGAACCAAGAGGCAAACTGAAATTCTTCAAAGTTGCCTGTTTTGTCACGATTCTCAAATGCCTTTGGAAGTAAGTTAGTGAAAACTCAGATTTCATTTGCATTTAGACTTTTGTATTGAGACTATTCCTACTAAAACTCCATGATTCTGAGAAATTCTGTAAGAATCAGTCTCTGTGTAACTCAGGGCCTAAAATTAATTCACAATGGGCGGGGGCCAGGGAAGAATAGGGTTTCTTTAGATTAGGTAGCGGGAATTGAAGAAAGGGGAGGGGTAGGGGGATAGGGTTGATAGTAGAATGAATCAGACATTATTACCCTATGTACATAGATAACTATACAACGAGATTCTGCATCATGTATTACTAGGAGAATGAGAAATTATACTCCATTATATATGATGCATCAAAGTGAATTCTACTGTCATGTATGACTAATTTTTTTAAAAAAAGCCTTTTCATAGACTCAACAATCTAGATAAGGACCTCATGATGGGCATGAGGGAAGTGAGACATGATTAGCTGTTTCCTTTGTTTAGTATCTGTGGTTTTTCTCTGTCTTCATTTTTGTTCTTTCAGTTTCCCAACACTGATATGATTCCCTGTTTAAAGACCCTCTATTTAAAATACCTGATACAGTCTACAGTTTCCTTTCTGATTCACTTACCCTTGAAGCCATCTAAGATTCATTCGCAAACACAGGAAGGGTACAGTTAAATAAGTAAATAAGAATAAATGATAGAGTTTCATGGGAGCTCAATTCTCCCATCATGCACTACGTAGGACCAGGAAGAGCTAAAACCATGGTGACCATATTTTCTAACCAAAGAAATGAGAATGTGAGGTCTGACAATTCGACAGTGGAGGGAATATCTGAAATTGGGATTATCCTAGGAAATCTAGGGCACATGTAGTTGTTGCTACAAGACCAGGCCCTAGAAAATGTAGCTCACATTCACTATGCTCTGTTAGGACACATGTGTATACACACACACACACACACACACACTCACTCACTCACTCACTCACACACCAATACACACAGATGAGAAAGAAAAAATGTAAGAGATTTATTTTAGGGAACTGGCTAATCGGATGTGGAGGTACAAGTCCAAAATCTTCAGGGTAGCCAGCTGGCTGGAGATGCAGGGAAAAGTTGCAGTCTGAATCCAAGGGCTGCCTGCTGGCAAAATTCTTTCTTGCTTGGGTCTTTATTCTATTAAGGTCCTCAACTGGTTAGCTGAGTCTTATCTGCATTTTGGAGAGGAATCTACTCAATCTACTAATTTAAATGATAATCTCATCTAAAATACCTCCACAGAAACATCTAAAATAATGTTTGACCAAATATATGGGCATTGTGGCTTAGCCCAGTTGACACAAAAAATTAACTCTCACACTTCTGTTATGGTTTGGATATGAGGTATCCCCCTAGATTTCCTATTAATGCAGAAATATTCAGAGGTAAATAATTGGATTATGAGAGCTGTAACCTAATAAGTCCATCCTGGTTTGAATGGACTGACTTGGGTGGTAATCCTTGCAGGTAGGGCGTGACGGGAGGAGGTGGGTCATTGGGAGAGTCCCCTGGAAGGGTGCATTTTCCCTATGACCCCTTTCCCTTCCCCCCACTTCTCCCTCCCTCCCTCCCTCTTTCCTGGTTGTCATGTTCTGAGCTACTTTCTTCTTCCATGCCCTTCTGCCATGATGTTCTGTTTCACTTAGGCCTAGAGATATGCAGTCAGACAACTAGGGACTAAACCTTTGAAACCATGAATCAAAATAAACTTTTCCTTCTCTACGTTGTTCTTGTTGGATCTTTTGGTCACACTGACATAATGCTAACTAAAACACACTTCTTTTTTCACCTGGAATCAGAGGTACATTGTAGTCTGGCAACTCTTCTAGTTTCTTTCTGGATCCTTCCCCTCATAAGCATCTTCCTAATAAATCTCTTGCATTGCTGATTCTGATTTGGTGTCTACTTTTAAAGACCCAGGTTACTGGATTTTCAGAGCCTACTGTTTAGTACATTCTCAATAAATGCTAAATGAATTAGTGACTCCTGTGGATGTGATAGCAATTTGGCTGTGACAAGTGATACTCCATTGATGAACAGAGTTGATTTATTTCTTCCCCTTCTCCTTACCTTCTTGACTCTATTTCCCTGATTTCTTTTTCAGGCTTAAGACAAAAGAAAATAACCTACTCAAATGGAAGAGACCCATGCTGCAGTCATGAGTATATGAATGACTGCTTCTTTGCATAAGATCACTGAACTTTCAAAGAATCTTTTCTTTTGAAATCTCAATATAAGACTATGAACCAATTTATTGTCAGTTAATCCCCTGACTATCACATGATAATCACCTGGCTACGGTGCTATTCCCATGGGGATAGACTACATAACTAGGTCTGTTTTAATTCCTCATTAACAGGGCAGAGAAAAGGAGGTGTGCCTACTGTGGGTAGGAATTTGACAGGGATGCAAATCTCCCAGTCAAAATAAGCCCATTTAATGAACTTCTGGAATATTCTGATCATTTACAGTGAAGTCAAATTGGTTCAAATGCACAGAAATAAAAATGACCCTAAAAGAGAAATCAGAAAAAAGGTAAAAGAAAACTTAAAGAGCATGAGAACCGGAGAGGAACAGTCCCGCCTCTGGTCTTTGTGACAGGCGAGGGTGAGCGGCACTGGTAATGGAGCACATGCAAGCAAGCCTTATGTGAGTTTTAGACTTTCATACCAGCCACGCCCCAGAGTCATCCTGTTGTTCAGAAGGGTGGTCTCCCTGGGTCATTGCCTTCAGGGAGGAAGACTCTGCAAAATGCAGGTCTTGGGACAACTGCCACAATTGCTGGCCTCCCCTTGGCCTCTCCACCTTGCGTATCAACAAGATTCTACCTGTAGGTACCTTTGTCTGCTGATGGGAAGCATTGGCCTCTCCACCAGCTAGTCTCTTACCTTTAGATGCCTAGACAGGGTTTTTTTCTCACTTGCTTCACAGTCCAACCCAAGCTTTGAACTGCTGCCTCTGGATGGAGACAAAAGGAAACCACTTTCCACATTCATGCAGGTGGGGGTGGACTGAGGGTGCTTCTTAGACCCAGCATCCTGAGAGCCCTTGCTAGAGAAATTCTAGATTCTGCAGAACAATGAAGAAGCAGTGAACCATTGCTCCGTGCAACAATATGGATGGATTTCACAGGTTAAGGATGAGCAGAAGCCAACTATGAAAGACAATATGCTCCATGGTTGCATTGAGATGAGGTTCGAGAAGAGGCAAAAAGAGTTTATGGTGATAGAAGTCAGAATCCACTAGAGAGTCCTGTCCTTTACTAAGTACAGTCATATCTAGTAAATGATAGAATTCTCTTGCCTGGATTCTCAAACTCTACAAAAGAATAGAGGTAGGTGGTTGCCTCTGTGGACAGATCTGGTTTCAGTCATTTAGCCTGACCTGTGTCCATACCTGACTCTCTGATGATGGACCAATAGGAAGGCTTGTATTTATCTTCATCCTTCTGCCATAGCCCCTACCCTGGCATAAAGCAAGAGTGCATAACACAGTACCATAATCTGCCTCAGCACCGACAGCAAAGCTCTAGGGGCCCAATGCCCTGGAGGTGCATGGGGACCTGAGGCTCTAGCACTGAGGATGTAGGATGCAGACTGAAGCCTCCCTCCATGGTACAGCTGTGCTGCAAACAGGTCCCCTCCCATGGCCTGATGCAGCAGCAGTGACAGGTGCCCTTCTGATGGGGCTGGTGCTAAAGATGTAGGTGATGAAAGCCACCATTTTGCCAAAAAGGACTGTTTGTGCACTCATGGAGACACTCCTGGAAACTCCCATAAACACCTGAGTGGGACTCAGAGGGGACCTGCAGTTACTGTAACATGAGAGAAGACAGAAATCTAAGAGATGGAGTTCATTCCTGCTAAGTCATACTTATCTAATGCTAGGTAAATGTGTCCTGGGGAGACATTAACTTAAAAGGTAATGAATGATGTCTGTCTCATTCCCACATTTTTCATATCCCTCTAATTTCCTTCTACATGTATGATTACACAAATGGTATGAATCTACACCGTGTACAACCATAGAAACGAAATGATGTACCCCATTTGTGTACAACGAACCAAAGTGCAGTCTGTAAAAATTTTAAAAATAATAATTTTTTAAAAAGTAATGAATGGATCATTTCTATGTCCAGGCTGATTCGAGAGTCTGTATCTATGCTCACCTGCCCTCCTCTCTTTTTCTCATTTGCTTTGAAAAACCATGTCCTCCAAATTCGATCCAGTTAGCTTCAGAAAACTAAGGGGAAAAGCATTCCAGAGGCCTGGAGCTCTAAGTCCACCCGGAGTCCAGGGCACAGAACCAGCACGGAAGTCTTTGTCCGATTGCAGGTCTTGTGCAGGCGCTCAGGAACTGGAGGGGACCAGAGGGCATCGCTGATGCTGCTTGCACTTGGCCCCTGGTGCCAGGCCCATTGGCAGTACATCCTCCTCTCTTCTCAAGACATGCCTCCCTAGAATGGGGCAGTTTAGGGGACTGAGAGCCACCAATGCATGGAAGGAATTCTGAGGACAACCACCTAAATGGCAGCACTGATCTCCCTGGATCAGTTCTCATGATAGATTTTGCTTTTTGCTGAGTAGAAGCTTACTTGGTAGAATGGGGTTTCTTAAAACTAGGCAGCTGCCTCCCCAAACCACACCTCTCCTGCATTTGCCTCCCGCCAACCTGAGCACAGAGACACAAAGCTCTGCCCCAGGAAGGGAACAGGCTCCCAATGGCAGCTTACAGGGCATGGTGTCCTTAGAAGGAGGAACAAGCAACTGCTGCTGGGGTCGCTTCAAGCTCAGATCATGTGTCACTGTGATCATCCTCCTGGCACCCCAGAGGTGTTGGCCATGTAGAGACAAGAGAATGAGCTGTAACAGAACTGACATCTGATCCCCGTCTGTATTGAGAAGCAAACAGACTGATCAACTGTGGGTTGAGGAGGAGGGTGGGGAGAGGCGCAGCAGGCCCCCCAAGAGATTGGAGGCAACTGGGGCCAATCTTGGAATGAGGAAGTGGGACTCAGGCCCAAAGAGCAGAAAAACATGAGGAACTGCCTTCCTGAGTCGGGCTGGAAGGTGAGCCCCCTGTGTTTATGAGTGTGGGGTGCTTCCCCTGGAAACTCTTTGAGCCACTAAAAGGCTCACCTCCCTTGGGAGAAAAGGGATGTGGCATCCAGGAGGACAACTTCTGGGAACCCCTCAGTCTGTTTTGCTCCATAAAACACAGTACCTGGGGGGCATTAAGGAAGACTTTCTGAATAAACCAAACAAGCAGACTGGCCCTACAGACAGAGGCAGAGGTGGCTGTGTCACAGGCACAGTGGGCTGATTCTGGTGAGGCCCCCACTGTGTGTTTGTCAAGAGGAGAGTCCTTGGCTGTTAAGATTTCTGCCACACCTCCCAAACGTTCATGTATTGAAATCCTAACCCCCAGCCCCCAGTATCTCAAAATGTGACCTTATTTGGAAACAGAATCGATGCAAATATTATTAGTTAAAATGAGGTCATACTGGAGTTGAGTGGACCAATATAACTTGTGTCCTGATTGTCTTAGTCTTTTTTCTGTTGCTATAACAAAACACCTGAGACTAGGTTATTTAATAGAATAGAATTTTATTTGGTCCACAGTTCTGCAGGCTTGGAAGTTCAAGAGAATGATGCCAGCATCTGCCTGGCATTTGGTGAGGGCCAAACACAACATAGTGTAGGGTATCAGGTGCTAGTTCAGGTCTCTCTTCCTCTTCTTATAAAGTCACTAAAGTCATCATGGTGGCTCCTCCCTTATGACCTTATCTAATTCGAATTACCTGCCAAAGGCCCTACCTCCAAATATCATTAACATATGACTTTGGGAATTCAGTTTCTAACACCCAAATTCTGGGGCACAACTATTCAAACCATAGCAGTGATTAAAAGAGGAATTCTGACACAGGCACGCACATCTTCTTGAGTCTCTGGGTGCAGATGTATGTTCTTTTAAGCAAATATGCACATTTAATGTAATTTTTTTGTAGACATATAATATGAAAAACACAAAGAAGGAAATAAATGTGGCTTATATTTCCACTAGTCAGATACTTTTAAAAATGTTTCTATGGTGGCACATGTATTTTTTGCATGAGTGGGATTGCACTGTGCACACTTTAGCATGATTTTTTCATGGTGAACAATATATCATGAAAACCTTTTCAATGTCAAAAATATTCTTCTACATTTTCCTTTTGAAGAGCTGGAGAATATTGATTTTATGGATGCACATACCCATGAGAATGTAGAGTCCTAGAAAATCTAACACACATACCTTGTGCATTTGAGTTCAAACAGATAGAAATACATGTGTACTCACTCACCTACGTTTACACAGAGCAGGGCATTTATTTTTAAGATTTTGCCAGTTGTAGTGCCAACCCTTCGTCTTCCCAAAGATGACCCAGGATGGCATCATTTTTGTCTGCAGTTTCTGTGTCTTTAATGTAGCATGAGAACTTAATGATCCAGCCAAGCAATCCTGGTGCAAAACCTCATAAATTTTCCTGTACATCTCATTCCACGGCGATTCTGTAGCACCTTTCCACTTATGAAGTCCTTCCCAGGAATTTAACAAGCTGTTCATAGAAACACTCTCTTCATTCATCTTGCATCAGTTTGCACAATATTGAGCTATAAAATGAGATCAAATTAATGAGTGGAGCTGCCATAAATGACTTTGAGGACAATTCCAATAGACTTTTGCTGAACACAGCCCTCGGCCTATGTCAACAGTAGTAGTGAGTGAACTTGCCTTTTCCATAGAGCCCATTGGCCACCCATGCGGTTGCCCCTCTGTCGTCAGGTTTTAAAGGAGTTCCATTCACTTCATGGATTAAAAAAACCTTTGTCTTCCCTGGCCTGATTCAGCTCTGAGGTTGGAGGTTTCCTGTTATGTTTTTCTGTCATGAATAGTGCTCCCCCGAACAGTCTTGTCACTGAATCTTGGATTTAGTATTTATTACAAAGGTGATCAGAGTGGGCCCCACATTATGGTGATTTGACTTAAGATTTTTCAACCTTACAGTGGTGCAAAACTGGCACACATTCAGTAAAACTGTGCTTTGAAATTCAACCTTTTCCCAGGTTAGCAATATACCACCCCATCTTCTCTACAGATGCCAGGCATTGGCAGAGAGCTGCAGTTCCTGGCAGCCCCACAGGCCCGAGGGGAAGCAGCAGGGTGCTGAGGTGCTAAGCTCATGTGTGGAGGCATCTCAACCATTCCACCATTTTGTTTTCAGCAGCAGCAGCCAGATGAGCCAGGTGATATTCAGAAAGGAAGACTCAGACACATGTGCCATCCACCTTCAAAGCATTCCAATTTGGACCAGGTTGGATCATCTAGGGTACATACTTCTGCCTCATTAATCTTGCTCTTGCTTGAATGTTTTTTGGAATAGAGACAACATTGGGAATGTTTTTGGAGTCAGGCTGACCTGGGCTCCCCTTCCATATGCTTTGACTATTGGTTGTATGATCTTGATGGAGAACCCAGGAGTCCTTGTGAAAACATCCCTGAGTTCTGCCTCTGCTGGAGATGAATCATTCCCACTTCTACATCGAAGATGGTCATGGCAAAACTTGTATCTTATCATGCATTTACTTGATCACCAGCTTTTCTTCTCCTTGCCGTTGGCAGCAGAGAGCATAACAGAATTGTACCTGTATCTCCAAGACATAGCGCAGAGCTTGATGCGTGGTGGATGTGTTAGGAGGGATACCTACAGCTGATGCTCTGTGGAAGCTGCCACACCTGTTGGATAACACTGTCACTGACCCAACTAACTGGGATATGACTGTTCACTGCGTGATACAGCATTGCAGAGGTTGAAGAATTATGAAGCTAATGAAGTAGAACCAGATTTTAGTCTTAACCCTATTATTCAGCAGTTTTTTAAATTTACCTTTTTAAAATTCACCTGTGATGTAATTCTCAATGTTGGTTCCTGTGTAGTCCCTCCAAAGAGGAGGCAGTATGGGTAAGGGATCTATCTGGGCACTAGAGGGCTGTGGTAAATTAGAAAAAAAATTATTGTCCTCTCCTTTATCTTATCAGTGGAAGAATGATAAAAGTTTGTAGGTGGAGGCACTTGGCAGCTGAATTCATGTGAAGCTATGTCCTACTTTTAAGGATAACAGTCTCTAGTCTTATTCTCTAAAAGGTGAGTGCTACCCTTCACACGCCCATCCACATCCATTCTGTGTCACCCTAAAATCACTCTTAAAATCCAAATTCTCTGTAGTGGACCTAGGGTGCTCCCCTAAATCCTAAATCAAAACCTGTAAATGTGACCTCATTTGAAAAGTGGGTCTTTGAATGGAATTAAGTCTCTTAAGGCAAGATCATCTGGGATTACCTGAATATACCCTAATCCAACGACACATTCTTAAAACAAAAGGGGAGAGGACAAACAGAAGATGATGGAGGAAATGATGGGGCAGGAGTTGGAGTGAGGTAGCTCTACCAGAAACAGGAAGAGGCCAGGAACGAGGGATCTGTTGAATCTTTGGACAAAGTACAGCCTTACCAACAGTCTTGATTTTGAACTTCTGGCCTCCGCATCTGTGAGAGAACACATTCCTGTTGCTTTAAGCCACAAAGTTTATAGTAATTTTGTTATGCCAGCCCCAGGAAATGAATATACTTTGAAGGTTTCAGTTTTCTTAATTGTAAGATGGGAATAATAATGTTTTCCACAAGATTTATTGCACAGATATAATGAGAAACTGTAGGTAAAACTGCCCAGTTCCGCGTTTGACGTGGTGAGCCCACAATAAACTGTGGCCTCCAGACTCTATTTCTATGTTCCTGGCATTTATGGAAGGTCATTTGAAGACCTGCGCTTATAAAGTTCCATATAATGCTTCCGTAAAAACCTGGATTGCCCTCTTGAAGTTAATCTGAGGGAGGAACACTTGATGAAGAGAGAAAAGAAATGAAAGGTCACATGAAAGAAAATTAGGTAAGCAGGTCATAAGATATACTGATCCACTGTAGTAACATCATCAAAAGAATGCTGTGACACAAAACAGATTTAAGCAGCCACAGGACCTAGAAAAACAAAAGCAAATGGGAAAAATGTTGGCCATGTTTATGGGGGAGAAATCTGAGTCAAAAGATGTCTGTAGTTTCTGATCTCTAGACAAAACTATCCCATCCATGTGGTAATGGGTGTTCTTAGTTGATGCCGCTAAATGTTTAGGGTATCACTTCCTCTACTTCCTTGTCTTCGTGACAAACTTTGGATTGCCACAAAGATCTGCCTACAGAGCAAAACGAACTAATTGGAGGGATTTTGACCCCAGGATAGTGATTTTTCATGATGATACCAAAATGTGTCGTCTGATGAGGACTTGGTTTCCCAGAGGTCATAGGCGGAGGGAGAGGAGACACAGATCCTGCCAGCAAGGGCCCTAAGTTCTCTCGTGGTGGGTGCTTGCCTCCATCTCAAGAACATTTTGGTGAGGCTGAGTTAGTCTTCCAGAACTTAATCATGCCTGACAGCAACAAGGCCCCCGGCCCACAGCACAAAGGTCTGACATGGATGACACCACTGTGACATTTCTGGTTCGTTCCTTCTACTGATTCCCAAGAACCACTCTTCACGCTCCATGCAGAAACTTATTAAGAACATTTAATTATGCCTTCCACTGTTTCTAATACCCTTGGTGACTCTGTATTCTAAGACGGAAATTGGATATGTATGGATGAGGAAGAGAATATTTAACAATGAGAGTAATTAAAAAAAATTCAGAACGTGTGGTTATTATGTTATATGTGGTGCCAGTGTGAGAAAGGTTATGGAATTTTATTCTGGAATCAGCTGTGCCTTTCCTGAGGAATTGATGTATTTGTTTCTTTAGTAAAAACAATTCTTTCCCTTTTGTCCTGTCAAGAAGCTCAATGTCAAACTCATGCAAACGTATGCATAAGTTCTTTTACTTTCTTTGCTCCTAATTTTCTGTTTCACACCCTCTGGTGATACTTCAATTTCAGTTGTGCTGGAGAGTGGCTGCCTATTTGTGGCAGGGGCTGGTTGGTTCTATCCCAAATCCATTTTCTCCTTTTCTCTCATTAACAAGAACTCCCTTGTAGAAAAGTGTGATCACCTGAACAAGTTTTGGTCAATGAGCTGCAAGTGTAAGTTTTGTGTGTGATTTCCAGGAAGGTTGCTCAAGTGTACTGACCCATTCATTCGAGGAGGACTCTTTTGTCTATCCCCCTCTTCACCCTATATGTGACTGGGTAGTATGCTGGAATATGGTGGCCATCTTGGACCATGAGGTGTCAAAAAGATGGGAGCCAAGTACACCAGGATGGCGGAACAGAAAGATGAGTCTGGGGCTGGGGCTGTAGCTCAGTGGTAGAGCACTTGCCTGGCACATGTGAGGTACTGGGTTCCATCCTTAGCACACATAAAATAAAATAAAATAAAACAAAACAAAATAAAGGCATGCTGTTCATCTACAACTACACAAAAAATTTTAAAAAATGAATCCCTGGGTTCCTAACACCTGGAGAGTACTCTATCATTTCTGACCTGCCTAGCTAAAGGTGTCCCTTCAGTGAGTCAGAAATAAATATTTACACTGTTAAAGTCACTGTTATTTGGGGATTTCTAGTAAAATCACTACACCAGCTTTTTGCAGAACTTCCCAGAACTCTTCAAAATGAACTTCACATTTATTGTCTATTTTTAGACAGACTGTACGCAAAATATCTCCCAAATTTAGTGACAATCTTTTTTCAACGTTTTGTGTGATATGGTAATTAGGAAAATACTCCGTTTTACCTTCACCTTTGTTGGGGACTGGATTAAATTGTTATTGGAAGTAGCTGGAGTACAAATAAATACATAACAGTAAGAGGAAGCAAAGTGGAAAAGTATCATCAAGTGGTGGTCTCCATCCCTTTCTTTAATGCAGATATTCTAGAAATTGGAATTAGCATAGTGCTGGTATGTAAAATAATGTGTCTAATGAATATTTACTCTATCATGCATAGAGACTCTTCCCATTAGACCTTATTTATATCATTCGCCTGCAGAGAAAAATCACTTTTTCATAGATTCAGTCAAGATAAATACCAGCCCACTCTCTGTCCTAAATGTCATAGATCCTGTATTAGTGAACAAAGGAGAATTAATGAAGTCCAAATTAAACCTTATAGTACCTTGGAAAGTATCTCTTTCCTCTCAACCCTGGGTCTTTTTCTTCTTCTTCAAAGGAGATATTAATGAGAAGTAATAAATCCCAGCATGATCATGATTAAATTTCATGAATTAAACAGAGGTACTTTTGCAAAATGGTAAATCCAATCAGTAGAATAGATATTTTTCTTTCTGAACTAAACTAAAAACCAAATGTTTCTTCCAGTCTTGGCATGAAGGATAGTTTGATTCTATACATAAGCAAGTATAATGTTTTTAAACACATCCAAAAGCGAATTGTACAACGCCTACCTTTAAAAACAGGGCCCCCACATCACCTCCCCCACCTTCACCCCCAATACACATACATACAAACTTGGTGGCTATTTGGGCAACATTGAAGGGTAATCATGGCCCTGGGTGTAGAACAGTAGAAGGCAGCTTTTAAAATTGGCATTCTCTGTTTTAAGTGAGAAGCACCAGCTTGGAAATAATGTTTCCTAGTCACTGCAGGTTTTCCACTGTCTTGGCAATAAAATACAGCAGCTCGCTGACAGCATTTTAAATGACCTACATTTGTGTGGAAAGCCACGCGATCCAGCCCAGCAGGATTAGAAAAGGGGAAAGATGCACTGGCACTGATCGCCCATCAGAGCAAGCCGACTCCAGATCCTTCCTGCTTGGCTTCTCTCTCCCACCATCTGCGTAGCTACTGATTCATTAGGCAGGTGTCTCTCTTGCTGCAGGAAGGGACATTTGTTCCCTATAATTTACCACTTTTCCAAGCAGTTAAGGGAAATTGGACTCATTGCTGGATACCAGAGGCGAGAAGACTGAGAATGGTAGGTGTGAGCTAAGGACAACCCTTACCCATGTAAATGCCATTCACGCGGTAAAGGCTCAGATGGTGAATGGCTTCCCAGCTAAGCTGGAGTGGACACCTTCAGAATAACCAACATCCATCTTGAAATTTTTGGAATGGGTCTAACTTAAATGTTGAAACCTGTTGTTCTCATATTTATCAGGCCATGTATTTTGAATTTTGGCTTGGAGAAGTTTGTCACTGTACTTGAGGTTAAAATGTAGTACTCAGAAAATGTATCTTTAAAGTATGTCCAAATCACTATAATTGAGAAGCTAGGAAGTTGTAGGGCACCTGTCCACATATTTCCAAGCAGAGGTCAGGACCGAGGGTACCTTACATTCAGTAGGGACTGAGAGACAACTTGTTAGTCCCTTTTTACTCTGAGTATTGACCCAGGGTCTCCTCTTCCCCTGTAGTTTTTTCTGTTTTACTTTTGGTGTCAGGCCTCCTCCAACTCAGGTACGAGGGCAGAACTCAAGATGAACCAGTCTTAGTATCTCAAATCCTGGACAAAGTGATTGACTCAGAGATCACCAAACTGGGACAGAGTCCTTGCCTATTGCATGAAGAAGCCATCCATTCACTCATTGACTGATGGATTGAGTCATCCATTCATAAAATATTTGCAAGTCCTCCTGTTAGAGGCCCAGTTCTGGGTGCTGGGGACGCTGCAATAAATGGGGTACAGGCAATACCTCTTTCTGATTTCCTGGATGACGGTGGGTGGGAAGTATGGAAGTTGGTGACAAATGCACAAGACGGTTTGTGGTAGTTTTAGATGTTATGAAGGGTATAAATGGAAGAGCAATAGTATTCCAGGCTAACACCCAGTAAGAAGGGGAACTTGGAGGGAGAGGAGACCCTTGGGGAACTGAATTGCTGGCCAAAAGGCCAATCCTTTTCCTGCTCTTCCTGGGGTTTTATATCATGGGTCAATACACTTCCCTTTGGGAGGTCAAAACGTTGGTGCATACATCACTTAGCCAATCTTCAAAACTACCAAACTTAAACTTAAACAAGGCTTAAACAAGGTCACCCATTCAGTTAGTATACCTGTGCTCACTTGGCACTGTGCAGGTGCTGTGGTAGGTTCAAAGATGAGCAGGTTATACTCACTCCCCTCGATTAGTATTAGTTAACTGGGGACTTGGGAGTTGGAACAGAAGCATATGAACAACTCTGAACTGTGATTGTGTGGGCCACAGTATCGACTGCCCTGCTGAAGGACGGGAGAGGTCATCAAAGAATGGCTCTTCAGAGAGGTGCTGAGTTTGAGATAGCACTCGACTTAATCCACATGAAGTCCCGGTGTTGGAAAAGAGAGCACTAAAGCCCAAAAGAATGCAGATGAAATCTCAGATTTAAAAATATTCATTAAAATATTTCAGTTTATTGATTAATCGATTGTTTAAGGGTAACTGTAGAGAAAACTGGACAAGAAAAGAGATGGACTGAAAATCTAATAGGGTTAGGAAATGGGAGAAAGCCACGTTGTTTACTCTTTTTGCTCTCCCCTTCAGTTCCTTTATCTGACCCCAAAGCTTTAATTCCAACCTTCACACTGGTGTTTCCCACACTTTTCATCTATTCAGCCCATACCTGTCCTCTAGACTCCAGACTTACATATGCAACCTTCTTGATATTTCCACTTGAAGTTCCAGCCTAACACGTTCAAAACCGAACCCTTAATTCTACACCCACCCACAGCCTGTTTCTCCCCTTCGTCTTCAGTCTCAGTAAATAGTTCCATCACCCACCAGGTGGTTGAGGCCAGACACTTAGAAGTCCTTGATTTATTTCTCCCTCATCTCCCATTTTCTAACATCAAAAGTACTTCTTAAGTCCATTTCCATTGATGTCACACTGGTCCAAGCCATCATCATCTCTTACAAGGACTATGGCAAGAGTGTCTCAACTCAATCAATAAATGGGCTAAGGAACTGAGCAGACACTTCACAGAAGAAGATATACAATCAATCAACAGATATATGAAAAAAATGTTCAACATCTCTAGTAATTGGAGAAATGTAAATCAAAACTTTCCCAAGTTTTCATCTCACTCCAATTAGAATGGTAATTATCAAGAATGCAAGCAACAATAGGTGTTGGTGAAGATGTGGGGGAAAAGGCACACTCATACATTGCTGGTGGAGTTGCAAATTGGTACAGCCACTCTGGAAAGCAATATGGAGATTCCTCAGAAAGCTTGGAATGGACCCACCATTCCACCCAGCTATCCCACTCTTCGGTTTATACCCAAAGGACTTAAAATCAGCATACTACAGCGATGCAGCCACATCAGTGTTCATAGCAGCTTAATTCACAATAGCTGGATTGTGGAACCAACCTAGATGCCCTTCAATAGGTGAATGGATAAAGAAACTGTGGTGTATACACACAATGGAATATTATTCATCCATAAAGAAGGATAAAATTATGGCATTTGCAGGTAAATGAATGGAGTTGGAGAATATCATGCTAAGTGAGATAAGCCAATCCCCCAAACCAAAGGCTGAATGTTTTCTCTGATAAGTGGATGCTGATACATAATGGGGAGGGGTGGTAAGAGAAGAATGGAGGAACTCTGGATTGTGTAGAGGGAAATGAGGGGAGGGGAGGAGATAGGAGAAGGAAAGAAGAAGGAAAGATAGTGGAATGAGACAGACATCATTACCCTATGTACATGTATGGTTACACAAATGATGTGACTACATTATGTACAACCATAGAAATGAAAAGTTGTACCCCATTTGTGTACAATGAAGCAAAACGCATTCTGCTGTCATGTAGAACTAAATAGAACAATAAAAAATTTAAAAGAGTGTCTCAACTTATCTGTGGTGGACACGGCTTCCTTGGAATCACTCCAATATCCAAATGGGAATTGGTTGTGATAGGGAAGGGGATAATGGCAACCGTCATATGTTCGTCACTGATTCAGAGTTTGTGATCAAACTCTAATGCATTCCCAGACCACATAGAAATAACATTTGGATCTTCCACTACTTATACTGATTTGTGATGTGATTTTCTCATCAGCACACATATGGTTAGAGTTAAGACTACCTCTTGAAATACTAGCATTGGAAAACACATCAAGATTACTCAGCCCAACTATTGCAGGGTGCCAAAGGGGAAACTAAGATGCAAAGAAGTTAAATGTTTTTGCTTGAATTCACCCTGATTATGTGTGTGTGTGTGTGTGTGTGTGTGTGTGTGTGTAATGATTCTTTCCCACGTTCATTTAAGACACCTTATATGCGATCAAGAAAACTATATGTATAACACTCCTTCAAAACCTTTCTCAAGACTCTAATTTCTATAAACTAAGCTTTTGATAAGAAATGAGTAGTGGGGAGTTTAAGGGGATACCTTGATTAGTAGTGGAGACAGACATGCATTAAGATATGGATTTACTGTGGAACATACTCTCTAATAGTCAACTCTTGCAGAGGGTTGACATCCTTTGGTTAAAATGAAGCCATTTCACTGCTCAAAGCTCACTATAGTTAAGTGCCCCTGGCTCTGGGTCAAGGTTTCCTTTAGAAAACATCTCTGGTCCCATACTACACTGAAGAAATACATGGTGAGGGCCTCAGTTTTCTGCTATAAAAAAAGTTCTGGTCATTTAAAACAAAGCATCCGTTGAAGGTCTGATATAAAACAGATGAATCCTGCAAGATAAACTAACTACAAAACTTACGAATGTGCATGTAAATGGATTGACTTTCACTTTGAAGAGGAACTCTATAAGCCAATTAAAGATTAGAGGGCGTCTACTCAAAGTGAGAAGTTTTATTTTGACAGGTTATTTTATGCCATTTCCCATTAATTTGTTCATGTCACAAATGATGATCTGGCTAGGTCTCGATTTGCTCATGTATATAATAGGCCAGCAATAACACTGTGACATAGAGTTGCTAGAAGGAGTAGCTGGGATAATTCATGTAATGCTCTTAGCATATTTCTCAGTACACATTAATACCTTATCATAACAGGGCTAATTGTCTATTAAAATCACTCAGTTCATGACAATAAACTATTGTCATCGGGCCATCGAAGTTTGAGGTGAGGAATGGAACTGTATCCAACTCATGCTAAAAAGGTCTAGGCATATAAACAAGCTGAGTCAAAGTCAAGACTAAAGCTCGTTGCCCAGATAGTGCAAGACGTTTATTATCAATTCAGCAAGCTTGGGGTGATGAAATTTAATACAATGTCATCCTTGTGCTTGGTGTCCTGTCCTGAAGGAAGATAATGCATTCCTAAATAGAGGTCTTTCTCCTAAGAGAGTATTTTCTTAAGTTGATTGGATATCGGCCGTAAGGTCAATGAATTAACAAACATAATTTGCCTTACTCCAATTGCCATTGGTCCCACGGGCTTGTCACCCGGGCTTTGTCCCCCTGAAAAGGCAGAGGTGTGAGCGATGCTTCCTTTGCCCACTCTTTCATGCTTGTGCCCTTTTGTTGACTTTGTGTTCAGAATTGTGACATCAGCAAAATTAGGAGCTCAACTCCAAAGACAAACGGGGTTTGGAAGACTCACAGGTATACGGTTTGTGAGGCAAGTGAGATATTTTTTTTTCTTGATCAAGTAATTCGATATTTTGTCTTACAATGAAATTCTCTGATAGCTGCAAAGCACCATTATTATTGAAATCCCTACAGGAAAACTAACTTTGTTATTGTGAGCCTCAAACGCCCTCACCTCAACCCCTCTTATCTCTTAGGGAATCGATTGGTTTTATAATTCGATTTTGATAAAGGAAATTTTCTTGGGTACCCAATTATCTCAGTGTATAAATATACAAAGCGGGAGCTGCTCCCTCTGAGGAATGCAGAACACGGGATGGGAATCGATCCTGCCCAGGGAAGTGTGGGTGGGCAGAGGGAGTGCTAGACAGGCTATGGAAAGAGGTGACATTTGAGGAGGAGATTTAGGGAAAAGTACACATTCCCCAAGCAGATGGGATAGGAAAGTGGGTAACTGGAATGTACAAAATATGAAGACGTCTAAGCAGGTGTTACGTGCAGGGGATAGAGATTGGCACCGCTGGTTAACACTTGCAGGGCCAAGTGACAGAGTGTGTAGCAGGTACTGGGCCAGGTGATGGTACTGGCTGGGAGCAGAGAGGGCTGCAGACAGGCAGGTTGGACCCAGGAAGTGGGCTGTGTATCATTGTTTTCGAGTGACCATTACTTTCTACAGTCAGTGCGGAAGTCACTATAGTTTTCAAGCACAGGAATATGGTGATGAGAACCACATGTCGGGAAAAAAAAATGCAGACAGAATTGTAGAGGGTGGATTACAGAGGGAGTGATTGGGAGGAAATTCGATAGCCCAGGCTGGAGGAGTTGGGGGCAGGAGGGAGCAGTGATGTGTGATTTGAAGGAGCCCCATTGACATCTGGCCCTATTTCCTTGCACCCACAGATCTATTTCCCCAGCTTCTCAACTCTTCTTGTCATCACCTGCTCTGATTTGCAAGGAATTAAAAGAAAAACACCAAAAAATCTAAATTGGACTCTCTCCCCAGAGCTGAAATTACTTTAGCAGAGATAATGGCTTCTTTTAGTTTGCAGGGTCTCATCTTCTCTTCCAAAGGTTAAAAATAGAAAACAGATTAAAATCCTGAGTAAGAATCTGTAAAATGATTTCCATTCCCTCCCTGTAGGGTGACAAATTTAAAGGGCCCTAGAATCTAGAAACTGCCTGAGTAATGCTCTCGGCTCTCCGATTTGCTGCGTTCTAGCTGAACTGACAAAGACAGAGCCAGAAGCCCTTTGATAGGACAGTTCTTCCTTGCTGAGTAGGGTCACTCTGTTTTCCTTAGCAGATGCACTCCTAATCATTCCTATGATTATTTCAGGTTAACCGAGGGGGAGATGGAGAGAAAGGAGAAGAAGGGAAACCTAGGCTAGCTGTTGCTTCAAAATTAGCTCGGTGTCTGATGAAGCTGTCTGTTCCATTAGCTTCGTCCCTGGGCATTCCTGGGACAGCAGCATTTCCCTCCATCTCCTGGGAATGCTGGACTGCCTAGGCCTGCAGCCCACTTGGTGCTCTGCCCACTCTGCTAGATCCCACCTTGTAGGGGCTCAGCCAGTATCACCACCCAGGAGCCCCTGACTGTAGGCGCGTAGGCAGCTTTTAGCTTTATGTTGCTTGGGTGAGCTAACTAATACCATGTGGAAATAATGAAACGTTGTTCCTATGACTCATCTAAAAATCTCCCCCAAGTCCTCTTAGCTCTGGATCCATGAATCTTAATATGGGGTAGAGGCAGGAGTGGCAGACAGCAGAGGCTCTGGACCATTCCGTCTTAGTAGTTATGTAAATTAGGAAGAAAACCCTAGTACTCTCCAAGGTGGGGTGGAGGGGAGTTGAGGGGGCTGGCAGCCCTGGTTCCTTGGTGTCCGTCCCCACGAGAAACATCAGCTGTGTCAGAGACAATAAGGCACATACCAGCATCCTTCAAGTCTCCTTTCCATCTTTTCTGAAATTGCCAATGAAATCACAAGTTGCCATTGGAAAACATTTTTAAAAATAAGAAGCCCAATTTCCTCTGAGATATTACTATTATTTTATTTAAGTCCAAACTCCCCGCCCCCTTAGAATCAGATTTTTAGAGCCAGAAATTGTTCAATTGGGATTGCAATAGCAATCTGCTCTTTTTCCTACCTGCCATTCCCTCCTCTCTTGATCCATACACCCCCTCATATCTCATGACTGCCCATTATCAATACCTAAGGCAATTTTCTTTTTTGGCGGGGAAGGGGGTTATCAGGAATTGAACTCAGGGGCACTCAACCACTGAGCCACATCCCCAGCCCTTTTTTGTATTTTATTTAGAGACAGAGTCTCACTGAGTTGCTCAGCACCTTGCTGTTGCTGAGGCTGACTTCGAACTTGTGATCCTCCTGCCTCAGTCACTGGGACAACAGGTGTGCACCACAGTGTCCAGTCCTAAGGCAATTTTCATGCTTGATTTGTTAGTAGAATCTCAATTCTCACACACACACACACACACACACACACACACACACATACACACAGTACTAACTTCTCCCAAACTCCCTTCCAATGGTGGGCAGAGAGCCCCAGTCTGCCCCTGGAAAGCAAATGTCTGCTGAAGGTTTCTGGGAGAGCTTTTGCAATTCGTGATTAAAGGGGACACAGCACTGGAACAGGTCCTTCCCCACTGGGTCCTCTCTGGAATGTAGCCGTGATGTCTGAAGCATTCTATCTATTTGAAAAAAGAGAGAGAGATTCATGGTTCAGGATTTCCCTGAGTCCTCATTTAAACAGGTAACCACTCACCTGGAAGTATATTATTATGTGAGAAAAATAAATTCATGTTTGTTTAAGCCTCTGTTAGCCAGGTACTCTGTCACCTGCAGCCAAATACAGTTGTCACTGATACGCCTGATAAACCTACACTGACTCAGACAGGGAATGACCTGCCACAGGACTGCATTCCCAGAGGGATGCCCAGCTCACTCCACACCCAGCTCTCCCACACCCATGAAGGCCACCCAAGAAAGCTGGTATGTGCCTTATTGTCTGTGACACAGCGGATGTTTCTCATGGGGACGGACACCCTAACCAAGGGACTGTGGTGTATGCCATGAGCTATAACCACTATGGCTGCTTCTTTTGTTTCAAATCGATGTTTCAATAACAAATATCCTGGTCTTTTGTTCCCTCCAGTAGTATGGATGATTTATGTCAATGAATGGCGATGTGTTATTTTCGTAAAGACTGAAGATCATGAGAACCACAGTTGATCCGATGAAGAGGAGTACTTATTGGAATAAAGACTGGACATGCGGTGGCTGATACAGTAATGAGACAGGACTTTGGGTTGCCTGTCTCCAGAGGACGAGATGACCAAGCTTTGCGTTGCACGTGGAGCAGTGTTTATGGGAAGCTGATAGGGAGAAGATCATCCAAGGGGAGAACTGTGGTGGACAGTGGCTCTTATATTCATGGTGTTCATTGCCCCTTTTTCTGACAGGATTGTCCAGACTTTTCAACAAAGAACTGTCCCTCACTCTCAGCCAACATGTTTCAGGGGGACTGTTCAAACCCCAGAATCACAGAGGGTGGGTTAAAGAGAAGAGTGACAACAGAGACAAACTTACATAAATATAGCTATCTCACACTAGACGAAGGTGTCACAAACATATGTTGGAGAAAAGGTAGCCTCTTCAACAAATGGTGCTGGGAAAACTGGAAATCCATATGTAACAAAATGAAATTAGACCCCTGTCTCTTCCCCTGCACAAAACTCAACTCAAAGTGGATCAAGGACTAGGCATTAGACCGGACACCCTGTGCCTGATAAAAGAAAAAATAGGCCCAAATCTCCATTGTGTCAGCTTAGGTACTGAATTCCTCAACAAAATTCCTAAAGCACAAGAAGTAAAATCAAGAATCAATAAAGAGATGGAATCAAACTAACAAGCTTCTTCCCAGCAAAGGATACAATCAAGAACGTGAAGAGAGAGCCTACAGAATGCGAGAAAATCTTTGCCACCTGCACCTTAGATAGAACATTAATCCCCATAATGTATGAAGAACTCAAAAAACTTGATACCAAAATAACAAATCACATGGGCTGGGGTTGTGGCTCAGTGGTAGAGTGCTCAGCTAGCATGCATGAGGCCCTGAGTTCGATCCTCAGCACCACATAAAAATAAAAATAAAGGTATTAAAAAAAATCACTCAGTCAACAGATGGGCAAAGGAATTAAATAGGTACTTCACAAAAGAAGAAATACAATCAAGCAACAAATATATGAAAATACGTTCAACATCACTAGCAATTAGAGATATGCAAATTAAAAGTACACTGAAATTTCTTCTTGCCAGTCAGAATGGCAATTATTAAGGAAAAATGAAGCAGGGGATATTGCAATACCAGAACTTCAACTATACTACAAAGCAATAGTAACAAAAACGGCATGGTATTGGTACCAAAATAGACAGGTAGATCAATGGTACAGAATAGAGGACACGGACACATACCCAAATAAATATAATTTTCTCATACTAGACAAAGGGGCCAAAAATATGCAATGGAGAAAAGATAGCCTCTTCAACAAATGGTGCTGGGAAAATTGGAAATCCATATGCAACAAAATGAAACTAAACCCATATCTCTCACCATGCATAAAACTAAACTCAAAATGTATTAAGGACCTCGGAATCAGACCAGAGACCCTGCATCTTATAGAAGAAAAAGTAGGTCCAGATCTTCAACATGTCGGCTTAGGACCAGACTTTCTCAACAGGACTCCCATAGCACAAGAAATTAAAGCAAGAATCAACAACTGGGATAGATTCAAACTAAAAAGCTTTCTCTCAGCAAAGGAAACTATCAGCAATGCGAAGAAAGAGCCTACAGAGTGGGAGAAAATCTTTGCCAATCATACTTCAGATAGAACACTAATCTCCAGAATATATAAAGAACTCAAAAAACTCAACACCAAGACTACAAATAACCCAATCAACAAATGGGCTAAGGAAATGAACAGACACTTCACAGAAGAAGACCTACAAACAATCAACAAACATATGGAAAAATGTTCAACATCTCTAGTAATAAGAGAAATGCAAATCAAAACCACCCTAAGATTCCATCTCACCCCAATCAGAATGGCGATTATCAAGAATACAAGCAACAACAGGTGTTGGCGAGGATGTGGGGAGAAAGGTACACTCTTACATTGCTGGTGGGGTTGCAAATTAGTGCAGCCACTCTGGAAGGCAGTATGGAGATTCCTTAGAAAACTTGGAATGGAACTACCATTTGACCCAGCTATCCCACTCCTTGGCCTATACCCAAAGGACTTAAAATCAGCATACTACAGAGATACAGCTACATCAATGTTCATTGCTGCTCAATTCACCATAGCCAGATTGTGGAACCAACCTAGATGCCCTTCAGTTGATGAATGGATAAAGAAACTGTGGCATATATATACAATGGAATATTACTCAGCCATAAAGAATGATAAAATTATGGCATTTGCAGGCAAATGGATGAAATTGGAGAATATCATGCTAAGTGAGATAAGCCAATCTCAAAAAACCAAAGGAAGAATGATCTCGCTGATAAGTGGATGATGATACATAATCGGGCGTGGGAGGGGTTAGTTTTAGGGTTAGAGTGAGGGTTAGGGAGGGGGGCAAGAATGGGGGAAGGAAGGACTGTATAGAGGAAAAAGAGGGATGGGAGGGGTGGGGGAAGGGGAAAAATAACAGAATGAATCAACCAACATCACCCTATGTAAATTTATGATTACACAAATGGTATGCCTTTACTCTATGTACAAACAGAGAAACAACATGTATCCCATTTGTTTACAATAAAAAAAAGATCAACAATAAAAAAAAATAAAAAAATTAAAAAATTTAAAAAAATAAAAAAAAAAAAGAATCCAAGCAGCATTAAATGTTGGTGATGTGGGGGAAAAGGTACACTCATACATTGCTGGTGGAACTGCAAATTGGTGCAACCTTTGGAAAGCAGTATGGAGATTCCTTAGAAAACTTGGAATGGATCCACAATTTGACCCAGTTATCCCATTCCTCAGCCTATACCCAAAGGTTTTAAATCAGCGTACTATACAAATGCAGCCACATCAATGTTTATGGAAGCTCAGTTCGCAATAGCTAAGCTATGGAACCAAACTAGATGCTTTTCAAGAGATGAATGGATAAAGAAAACATGGTACATATACACAATGAATATTACTCAACTACAAAGAATAATGAAATTATGACATTTTCTGGTGATGGATAGAACTGAAGACTATCACGCTAAGTGAAATAAGCCAATCCTCAAAAACCAAAGGCCAATTGTTCTTTCTGATATGCAGATGTTGACTCCCAATGACGGTGGGCAGGGTCCGTGGGAGGCAGGAGCAGAGGTTCACCAGATTGGACAGGGGGAAATGAGGGGAAGGGAGAGGGGAAAGGAATGGGAAAGACAGTAGATGAATCAGACATCACTTCCCTATGTTCATATATGAATACACAGCCAGTGTAACTCCACATCACGTACCACCCAAAGAACGGGAAGTTATGCTCCATGTCTGTGTGATATGTCAGAATACATTTTACTATCATGTATAACTAAAAAGTACAAATTTTAAAAAAGAGAGAATTACCAGATGGACATTCAGTAGTAGGCTGAGGAAGTGGGGGGACGGGAGGAAGTAGTGATGTGTGATTTGAAGGAGCCCCATTGACAATCTGATCCTACTTCCTGGATCCATGTGGTCCATTTCTATAGTGAAATGATTGTTGTATTAATTCAGGGTGCAGGAGGGGAGTTGTTACATAAAATATGTATTGAGAACAGAACCTCGCTGGACAGTGAAGGCCGTGCTGGAGGAGGGCAGAGAGGGAAACTTTGAGGCGGATCTTTACTCGAGAGGAGGGTTCTCAGTATCATTCTCGTCTTCCTTGAAATAGTCACAGAACCAAGTGACTGTAAGAAAGGTGTAATTAGAGACTTCTCCACCTCCCACCCTCACATCCTGCAAGGCAGAGGAATTTGGAAAGGAGGAAGCCCAACTGCAGGTGTTCTTGACATGAGCAGTGCAGAAAGGGGGGTTGTTTGAACTTCCCTGTCATTTTGAAAAGGCCTTCTTCCTCAGTGCCAAGAAAGCAACTGGATGGGGCACCAGCCGAGCTTCTGCTGGTCTGCGAGTCAGGCCGGAGCAGGAGCCTTCTTGCCCCATCTGATGAATTGCAGGCATACCCCACAGGCCTCTGCACTCTGCAGCAGGGACGCCAAGGTTTGGCAAGAGAAGGTTCAGGTGGCCAGAATAAGCTCGGCAGACACAGGAAGGGAAATCCTTTGCCCTGAGAGGGTGTGGGTTTTAACATAGAAACTTCTTTGGAATTCTGAGCAAAAAAAGGAAAAGGTGTATTCTTCCAGTAAGGCTAAATGTGTGCACTGATAGCTTCTAAAACATGTACCAAGCCCTAGAGGTGACTTCTTAACCCTGATGATATTATTTATTTTTAAAGGAGTTTTTATACATATACAAAAACAATCTGAAAGAAATTTGGATAAAATGATAGGATACCTGGAATTAGTTTCAAAATAATGCTGGAATGAAGGATTACAGACACTGGAATATTGACCGTGACTTAACCAGCTATTAGCTAGGAGATGGGTAGATACAGGTCCTTCATTAAACCATTCCCTCTGCTTTATTTTCCCATATTAAAATTAAGATCAAAGCTTACAGGTAAGATGCACAAGATTCCATATGTACTCGGAAGCACCAGGAGATTTTAAGTGGTGCCCCAGGGGCTTCCAGATCCATCTAAAGGGCTCCCTGTGTCCCCTCTTGGATCCATGTCCAAGGGGTGCATCTGATTGTACCCCGACTCTTCTCCTGGGCAGGGGCAGGGCCAGGGCCAGGCCCATGGAATCCTGCCTTCTCATTTTCCTCCATCCACTGACACGCTCTGCCCTCTGGGCTCCACACGCCAACCTTCTTTATAGATTTTCACCCCATCCTCCTCCCTCCTGGTTCATGCTGTCTCCTCTTCTGGAATGTTCCTCCACCCATCTTCACTCACACTCAAGCAACTCCCTCTTCTTTCCTGTGTGCTTCATACTTGCTTCCCTAGTATGGTAGGCAGAAGAATGGACCCCAAAGATGTCCACACCCTAATCCCCTGAACCTATTTGTATGCTATCTAGCATGACAAAAAGAGGCTGTGCAGATGTGAGAAGATCTTGAGATAAGGAAACATCCTGGGCCACCCGGGTGGGCCCAGTGTTATCACAGAGTCCTTACAAGAACAAGGCAGGATGTCAGGGTCAAGAGTGTGAGAATGGAAGCGGAAGTCCCATCAGCAGGATTTCCAGCTACCGAGATGGAAGGAGACCATTGGATTATTGTGCAGATCAAGTGAAATAATCAAGGAGATGAGCTCCCAGCCAGAGGAACTTGGACTACACATTTCTTCCATCACCCCACTCTCTGCTGGGGGTCCTCTTTCCTGGAAAAAGAGGGAAAGAAAGACTGAAAGAGTTTGTTCCAGCTGGGCCCGAAGCTGAATTAGCACCCTGTCTCTCCAAGGCCTCTGTTATCTGAGTTTATTGTCTACTTTTATAGTAATTAATTCATAAAAGTGTTTAAAGAATGTATGCCCAAAACCCATTACCAGAATATGTAACACAGAAAGAGAAAGCTTCCCTTTGTGTGTTTTTGTATTTTAGACTCTGAGAACATTTAAAATGCTTTCTTACTTTAGTCAGTGATTCTGTGTGTTGGAATTAATCTTACGGAAATTCTGTTTAAACTGTTAACGGTTCAGTTTTTTTTTTAGGATTCCCCCCACTTACATACTAATATTTGTATTTTGCATCTAATTACAATATAGTTGTTTTAAAACTACCTCTACTATTTTGCAATCTTGTTTTCTACTTAACAGTACATTATGCACAGACTCACAGGACAGTGGCACATACACATATTAATTTATTCATTTTGAGAACTGCACCCATTTAAAAGCATGCCTGTGACATAAATTAACTGAGCGATCCCCTACTGATGGACATTTACGTTGTTTTAAAATTTTTAGAGTTATGAGTTACACTGGTCTGAAAATATATTTATATTTTCACATTTATGTGATTGTATCCATAGAATAAAATTTCTAGACGCAGAGTTGCTGAGTAGAGAGAATAAGCATTTAAAGTGTTAGTGGAGTTTAAAAGTTCCCTTTTAAATACAAAAAATCATAGTGCTTCTCGGAGAATAAGAGAATCAAACATGAAAACATTGTTTAACTCTAGCATGTTGTGCTGGTCTTCTGGTGGGAGCCTGGAACCTCTCAGGTTTGTTGAAAAAGCCCATAAACAAGTGAGAGAAAAGAGATAGAGAGATGTGCAGCCAGGCACGGCGGTGCACACCTATAATGCCAGGAACTCGGAAGGCTGAAGCAGGAGGATTGCAAGTTCGAGGCCAGCCTCAACAATTTAGTGAGGCTCTAAGCAACTCAGGGAGACCCTGTCTCCAAATCTAAAAAAAAAAAAAAAGAAAGAAAGAAAGAAAGAAAAATCCCAGGCGGGGGTGGCGTAGGTCAGTGGTAAACCTCCCCTGGTTCAATTCCTAGTACCATTAAAAGACAGAGAAAGGGAGAGAGAGAGAGAGAGAGAGAGAGAGCAAGTGGAGACTTCCTTGGAATGACTACAGCCCCAGAAGGTTTGACCAGGCAGAACATCCCCACTATAAATTTCCGTGCTCTCCAGGCCAGGTCCCAGCTCCACTGAACCATCTGCCAGGTCCAGAGGGAACATCCCACCCCACAGTTTGGAGACCACGTCCCTCTTGGGATCTCATCCCATCCTCACAATAAACCTGGGAGAGGCCCTGAGGGGAGGCTAGCCTGGAGGAGGAAGCTGAGGCTGGAGCTGTGAGTGGCTCACTCAGGGTCAACACAGGACTCGCCACTGTCTCCCTGAGGGAGTGTCTTCGTTCAGTTCCTGTGTGTGTGTGTGTGTGTGTGTGTGTGTGTGTGTGTCGGGTCTGGTGTGACCTAGGTGGAGGAGCCGGCTGAGCCCGGGGTCTGGCTGCTGTCAGCTGCTCTAGGTGTGGGCTCCTCCTCAGATAGGGCTGCAGTTCTGGGGCTGCTCTGGGCCATGGAAAGTACCTACAGCCCATTGTAACATCCGCCTCAGCTGCCTCAGGGCCAGGTGAGGGGACCCTGGGCTGGGGAAGGGCCTCAGGAACATCACAGAAGCAGGACTGTCCCCCTGTGCCTCCCCACACCGTGGCACCCCTGCTGCACTCCCCAGCAGCTGCCCACCCCCAGCTCAGGGCTCCTCCTGCTCCTGACAGGCCTCTGAGCAGGCTGCCCCTTGCTAGTTCCCCCAGCTTGACTTTGCCTTTCCACAGTCTTTTTCTGGCTTTAGGTTTTGTGGGTAGTCACTGCAAGGAACTGAAACATCACAAGTTTCTAGAAAATCACAGAATGCTCAGAGTCCCACTTGCCCTCTGTAGGGACAAGATGAACATTTCCCATCTGAGCTTTTCTTCTTTATTAGTGATCTGCTGAAGCATGAGGATGATTTTGGCTCTCCCTTGCTCAGTCACCTTCAGCGGTTCCCTCATGGTCCAACAAAGTCCTCATGTGGTCTTCAAGGCCCTCCCTAACCTGGCTCCAGCCTCTCCTGCAGCCTCACCACAACTGCCCTCCAAGACCCATCCTCCCCTGTGTGAGCCACAGATCCTCTGACCGCTGCCCCTCTGTTGATGCTGTTCTCTTCCCTAGAATGCCAACCCCCTGCAACTGAAGGGCAGAGTACTTCTCAGGCTTTCAATCCTTTGTGCTCTTGTGGGTCTTCATATTTGTTCAGCACCCTGAGCCTGATGCACTGTGGGCTCTCTTGCTGCTAGGTCTTTACCATGCCGTTTCTCCTGACTGGAACATTCCCTACTCTTGCTGTCTCCCCCAACTCCTTCTCAGTTCATGTAGAACCTTCCTTGACTTCCTCTTCTGCAACTCCCCAGATGGTTCCTCTCCGGGTTCCACTGATAATCTGTGAGCTTCAGAAGGGAAAACATGTCTGTCCTGTTCAACCCTGTGTCCCCAGGGTTGGACATAGAGTAACTGTTCTGTAAATGTTGAATGTTCTTAACCTGCATTATTGTCTCACTGGATCCAAGTCAACAACCCCTTCCCCACTCTCAGATGAGGAAATGAGGCCCAAGAAGGCCAGGGTTTGTCTGCTCACACAGCTAGGAGTAAGGAATGCAATGATCTATCTGGCTCCTAAACCCAGGTTGTTCCCCTCTACCCTTCATGTCCCTGAGCGCCCAGCAATTGAGGAAAGTCAATTGGTCCTGAAAGTAGATTCCTGGATTCAAAACTCAGCTCTGCCATTTGCCATCTGTGTGACTCTGGGGAACATCACTTACCACCTCCAAGCCCGCCTTGTTTCATCTTTAAATGGGACAACTACAGTTCTCTCCTAGGCTAACTCTGAGCTTCAATAAGATGACTCGTGCTAAGAGCTCAGGCTAGAAACTGGCACAAACAGTGTGCCCATTGGGCAGGGTCACTTAGACTGTTAACCCAGGTTCAGAAGCTCATCCCATGGAAAAATCAATGAGAGATAAGTGTTAGGAGAAAAGAAAGACTATTCCGTGGCCAAAGAACAGAGAAGAGGGAACTTTGCTTATAATCACCTTCTCAAGTCCAAGGAGTTAAAGATGTGATAGTCATAGGATAGGAATAATGAGGCAGAGGGATAGGCTAAGAGGAGGAGGAAACTCCATGTCTTTCTGGGGAATAAGTGGAGATCTTCCAGAAACTTGGACACCACCTATGAAGACAGAGATCCTGGGCCTCTCATCCCATTTCAGTCAAGCATGGGATATCTGCAGTCCCTGCAGGTGGGGAAAAACTCTGAGCCTTGTCATTTCTGGTCACAGAACAAGGACCCATGTATGAAGTACTTACAAATGAATTGGTTTCAGAGGGTGGAGAACTCTCTCTTCACTCATTCACCACTTTATGCATCTATCAGTGTACCTGTCAATCACTGACCTCCCATCTGCCAGGGAGCTGCCAACTGCCATGATGCTGAGTACCAGGCTCCTGGCTTAGGCCCTCTCCACACTCAGGTGGGGAAGTCCAAGCCAGGAGGGTCCCAGGTCATGGATCTAAGTTGTCCATGACATGGGGTCTGGAGGTGTCAGGAACCAGGAGCCAGATGGCAGTTGAGACCCGGGCCATCCGTATGTGTGGAAGGAAGACGTGGCCCACATGCTTACTTGCATCAGGATTTCCTAATCCTCAGGCTGCTGTGAAAACCCTTCTCTCTGCCACAGGAAGGGGTGCTGTCAATCTGGGATCCCTGCTTGTCACCTCCTGGCAGCAGCACTGTGGCTTCCTCAGCCAGGGGTCACCCCAGAGTCCCAGGGCTCTCCCACCCCTGTCCACTGACAGTCTGCATACTCACTGCAGGATTACTGGATCACGTGTTTTCTAATTTTGTAAGAAACTGCCAACTGATTCTCAATTGCTCTATTACACATCTCCAGTAGCCATCCAGAGAGAGTTCTAGAAATTGAAATTTCTAGAAACTTCTAATTGCCGTGGTTTTTGCTTTTGTTTCCTAAGTATGTAGTGGTATACCATTGTGTTTTTAATTTTATTTTCCTAAATAGTGTTGATGTTGAACATCTTTTGAGGTACATATTTGTCATCTTTTTGTCATCTTCATTCAAAAAATTTCCCCATTTTTATTGAATTATTTCTTTGAGTTTTGCAAGTTCTTCATATACTCAGGCTAAAAGGCCTTTACAAGATACATGATGGAACATATTTTGTACTGCTCTGTGGTTTGTCTTTTAATCATCTCTTTTCAAGAGTAGAAATGTTACATTTGAATAAAGTCTAATTTATCAAAATCTATTTTTCTTTTATAGATCATAAGGATTTTTTAAATTTTATTTTATTTGTTTTTATGGTTCATTATTTTTTATTTGTTCTAATTTGTTTAGTAGAATGCATTTTGACACATCGTACATAAATGGGGTATGACTTCTCCTTCTGGTTGTACATGAAGTAGTCACACAGGTCCGTAATCACGTGTGTACATGGGGTGATAATGTCCCATTAATTCTACCATCATTTCTTCTCCCATTCCTCCTCCCCTCTCTTCACTCTCCTCTGTCCAATCAAAAGTACCTCTATTCTTCCTTAGTCCTCCCACCTTATTGTGAAATGAGCATATAGGATCTTTTTTTAACAATAATTTGATTAACAATCTTTCTGATACAAATTTATTAAGAAAGATCTCAGAAGAATGGGAGAAAGGACAGAGGAGCAGTGCAGGGGGAATTGTCCCAGGGAGAAGAGTCTCTGATGTCCTGATGTCTTCTGCAGGTGGGGGCAGAGAGGACTCGCGAGGTCCTGATGGATGCAGAAGTGCTCTCGGCTGGAACCTGTGCAGAGAAACCTGAGGTGGTTGGCACATGTAGCTCCTGCGGCTGTTCAGAGCCCACGTGACTGATGGCCACACAGGATGTCAGGATCCACAGAGCCCAGGTCCTCTGACTGTGCACTGGTTCTGTTTCATCTGCTCTTCCTTCATTGGAGCCACACTCCATGAACCTGGCAGGTTTCTGCCCTCTGACATTGGAGTCACCTGTTTTAGTCAGTTTTTCGCTGCTGTGACTAAATGATCTGACCCGCACAATTATAGAGGAGGAAAGGTTTATTCAAGGGCTCACGGTTTCAGAGGTCCTAGTTCATAGATAGCCACTCCATTCCTCAGGGCTCAAGGGGAGGCTAGACATCATGGCAGAAGAATGTGGCAGAGGGAAGCAGCTTGCATCATCAGGAAGCAGAGAGAGAGAGAGAGAGACTCCACTCTCCAGATACCAAAGCCACACCCCAATTCCAATCTCCTCCAGCCACACCCCACTACTTCAATTAATCCCATCAGGGATTAATTCACTGATTGGGTTAAAACTCTTACAACCAATCATTTCTCCTCTGAACCTTCCTGCATTGTTTCACCTGTGAGTTTTTGGGGGACACTTCATATCCAAACCATAACACCCACTTTCTGCTGATACTTGGCATGCAGCAGGACAGTTGTCGGACACAGGAAATAATCCCCCAGTCACAAACTTCCAGAGCTTTCCACTGGCACGGGGTTGTGCAGAGTCAGTCTGAGAGGCTAAACCAGGTGTGGGGGTCCTTGCAGGTGGGAGGCAGAAATGGACGGCAGGCTGTGTTTATTTTACTAGGTTTGGAGATTTTCTTTTATCTTACTGTTCTGTAGTTTGAGTCCTCTGTGGTGGAAGAACTCACTGGGTATAATTTCAATTTTTAAAAATTTGGTAACTTGGCTTCATGGCATAGGATATGGATTATATATCATTTTTTTAAATCAGTGGGTTAGGAGAGTGATATTTACTTGTTTAAAATTAAAATTTGTACAGTTATTCAATGGACTTGTTTAAAATCTAAATTTTTAAAATTACATTGAGCTTTGGAAGACCTCATCATATCTACATTTGAGGTATTCAAGTCCTTTTCTTCCAAATAATTGGTGTTTAAAGGATAGGAGAACACCACTTTCGTAGTGATACTATACCAAATGCTCCGTTCCCTAAGACATCATAGAGCACATTCTTAATACCTATAGTGTTGAGAGAGAGGAAGGGTTTATTATAATTTCCCCACACTGTCCTCATCTAATTTCTCATTAGAGGTTTCAGTTCATAGTCAGCTGACTCCATTCCTTGGGGTTCAAGGTAAGGCAGGACATCACAGTGGAAGAGTATGGTGGAGGGAAGCAGCTCACACGATGATCGGAAAGCAGAGTCATCTTCTTTACTGTGTGTTTAGGAACACTCATCCTAACCCTCAAGGTCACAAGGTAATGAAGATGTTCTCTATTTCTTGTAATAGTTGTATAATTTTACATTTTAGGGTATGAATCCACTTAGAAATAATTTTTGAATAGGGCTTAATGTACAGGTCAAGGATTTTCATGCTTGTTGGATTTTTTTTGTATATAGATAATTGTTCCCACACTCTTTTCTTGGAAAGACTCATTTCTTCATTGGATTCTCTTTATATCATAGCAAGAATCAATTAACCACATACATGTAAGTCTATTCCTGGGTGCTACGCTGCTCTGTTGCTACACATCTGTATCCTTTCCCCAGTACCATACAGCAGCTTTCTAGGAATCTGTAACCCAATAGTGTCCATATTTCAAATTTGTTCTTCCCTTCCAAAATTATTTTTGCTATTCTTGTTCTTTTTTTTTTAATTAAATTTAAGCCACCTTATTAAGTACTACTACACAAAATCTTTATTTTCTGCAGGAATTTTGATTGGAATTTTGTGGAATCTATAGATCAATGTGCAGAGAATTAACATAGTTAACATGGTACATATCTTACTATTATTTATGTAGTTTTTCAATTTCTTTCCTCGATGTTTTGTACAATATATGCAGATCTTGCACATATTTAGTAAGATTTATGTAGATTTATGGACGGCAGGATGGTGACGACAATGGGAAAGGTGAGTGGGGCAGGAAGGGGCCAGCCAGGCGTGGAGGGCGGGTCGGTAACACACATCTTCCTTCCAATCGGTCCACAGTCATCCACGGGGGCAAGGTGTGTCAGGCGGGATTCAGCCCACTGCGTGTAACTAGCAATGGGCAGGATCCTTTCCCACCATGAGATGCTAGACAAACATCAAACCTGGCGTTTGGGAGAGAGCATGGCGGGGGCGGTGGAAGAGCATCACAGAGATTTCCCTGCATCCTGAGTGTCTCTGGACCTTGGGAAACGGGCTCACAGGCACAGGGATTCATTCCATGCCCGCTCTGTGCTAGGAGCTGTGCTGGCTGTGGGGACGTCCCCTGCATGGACTGGACATTGCCCTAGAGAGTCAAACTCGGGAGACAGTCGATAGAAATTTTGATCAATGACAAACCAAGAAAAATATCCAGGGAAGCTGGTACTGGGTGGGCCATGGTGGAGAGCCTAGCTGTGCTGTCATGGGAGGCCTCTCTGAGGAATGTCCTAAGCAAACAAAGAGCTGAAGGGTGAGAAGAGCCCCCTCCCCACACGGGAGGGAAAGGATTGCAGGAGGGAGTGGTGAGTGCCAGGTCCTCAGGGAGAAGAAGGCCCCGGAGGCCACAGTGAAGTGACACAGGTCAGGGTGTGCAATGGACTTTGGCTTTAATTCTGAGTGATGGGAAGCCTCTGAAAGTTTACCCAGGAGAGAAGCACGATTCAGTTTCTATTTTTCTGAGGTCTCTTTGGCTGCGGGGAGGGGTCTAGGCTGTAGAGGGGCCTGAGGGGAGGCCAGGAGGCCTTTAAGATGTTTGTTGCAAAAGTCCGGAGCATGGGATGGTAGTGGGACTGGGATGGGTGGTGGGTGGTGGTGATGGAGAGAAGGGACTTTCCAAAGTGTCTTTAGGAGACAGGATTTACTTTGGGAGGAACTGAGGCATAGAGCCTGCCTTCCTGGGTTCAGGACAGGAGAATGGTGGGGACCTTGGCAGGTAGCGGGCAGGGGGACGGCTCAGCCCTAGGAGTTCAAGGGTCTTGTCTCTGGCTCAGTCCTCCCAGGGCCCCTAACCTTGACACTGCAGCCTGCAGAGCTGGTGTGGATTCAAGGGGAGGCTGCCCAGATTGTATGCTCATCCAGCAACGTAAACTTGAACTTTGATGTCTTCCTCAAACATGGAGACACCAAGGTCAGCTCCTGGGTAAACAGCACGGGGAAGTTTGCCCATTCTCAGCACACCAAGTTCGATAGGGCAGAACCTCCAGCCTCATCCCAAACTGGCTCTCTGGGCTGTGGACACAGCCCAGGCCCAGAGAAGGGAGGGGACTCACCAAGATCTCACCACCAGTCAGTAGCTGATCCGGAACCAGGACTCAGGCTCCTGCTCCTGTAGTGGGAGGAGGTCCCTTGCTGGTCCCTTGACCCATGACCTTTGCTGCAGAGTTAGATGTGAGCTCACTTCTGACCTAGTAAGGCATTCCTAGGAGGCATTCCTAGGCTAACTTCAAAGCCCAGGATACAAGGGCTAATTCAGAAAAACACTGGGGGGCTGGGGAGATAGCCCAGCTGGTAGAGTGCTTGCCTCACAATCACAAGACCCTGAGTTCGATCCCCAGTACCGGGGAAAAAAAAAAAAAAGAAAAGAAAAACACTGAGAAAAAGGGTTAAGAAGGGTGTACTTCCAGGAGGAAATGAAAGCAAGCTGCTTATAGGAACCCCCTTCCCTTCCTGCCCCTGCCTACAATGGGCCAGGCACAGCCCTATGCCCTCTGCATTCAAATTTCATTCACCCCTTACTACAGCCCTAGCAGCTGTGGCCTGTATTAATTCTATTTTATAGATGAAGAAACTGAGGCTCAGAGTTACATCAGGCAAGTAGCACTCTAAAAGATTGAGGATTTGAACTCAGAGCTTTCTGATGCCTTAACGACCTCAGTATATTACCCCCATTCCTTCTGGCTACAGCTCAAAATCGCTCAACAATGTGACGTCCCTGATAACCAAAACCCCGAAGTCCTGACCCTCAACCTGGATGACATAGGCTTCCAAGATGATGGCAACTACTCCAGTGTGGCCACCAATGCCCAGGGCACCCTTTCTGCTTCCATGATTTTTGGGGTGGTAGGTGAGCATCGTGGAGTGGAGCAGAAATCCTGGGGAAGGGCGGCAGGGTTGGAGAAGGAAAGGGCTGATGGCAGAGAGGACACAGCCTTTATCCGGAGCCTGCTGGGCAGCTGTGTCTACCACCCCAGCTCCTCTCCTGGGACCCACTCTCCTTCCTTGGAGCTCCTCATGCCTTTGGAGTTAGTACCATGATTTCTGGTTTGGGAATTAAAGCTCAGCACCTCCGTTTTGAACTGCATCAGTTCACCTCCCGTTCCTTCATCCTGCAAGCCTGGGACATTCATGTCACAAGGACACAGGAACAGACAACAGTCACCTGGTGTGACCATGGGGTGGATTTGGGGTCTCAGGGCTCCTCTGACTAACATGTCTAAATAGTGTGCTCCTTCCCATCATCCCAGCTCCTCACGTGGGCCTCTCCCGACTGCTCAAAAGCAGCACCCCAGCCCAGCTAACTCTGCCCTTTATGCTGCTCTGTTTCGTTCGTGGCACGAATCACTCCCGAAATTGTATTAGTGTCATGTGCCCCTTAATGTCAGTAACTTGTTCTGAGAAATGCATTGCTAGGGGCTGGGGAGATAGCTCAGTCGGTAAAGCGCTTGCCTTGCAAGCACAAGGCCCTGCGTTCGATCCCCAGCACCAAAAAAAGAAAAAAGAATTGTGATGCTAGGCAATTTAGCCACTGTGTGGGCATCTGGAGTGTGCACCTAGATGGCACAGGCCAACGGCTGGACGTGATGGCATGAGGAGGCATGCTAGCTCCTCTGTATTTAAGATGAACGTCAGCATACTCTGCAGACTCTAGAGATATGCAGCACAGTTCACAATACCAGCTCAGGGGACCAGCCTAGGCGTCTGTCCAGGGGGATGGATAGATGGGGTGTGGCATGTACATACAATAGGGTTTTGTTTAGCCATAGAGAAGAATGACGTTGTCGTTTGCTGGAAAACTGATAGATTGAGCGAATATCACGTTAATTGAAAGAAGCCAGACGCAGGGTTAAGGGATGTGTGTTTTCTTTCATTTGTGGAAGCTAGAGAGATTAAAAACAAAGAGATCTCATGAAAATAGAAGGAAGATCAGTAAGGGTAGAGGAAGGAGATTGGGAGAGGGAAGGCAAGGGAGGTACGGAGGATTGAAATTGATCAAATTATGGTAAGTGCATGTACAAAGAGGCCACGGTGGAAGCCATTATTCTGTGTAACTATTATGCACCAATAAAAAAAGAGTCTGATAAACACAATATGTATGAAACTGCTACTGGTGTAACCACGAACTCTATGACAGTGAGCTCTTTTTTAAGTAGGTGTGCACTTTAAAATAATGGTAAAAAGCAGCACCAAGGTGGCTTACCGTCACTAGCAAATTGCATTGCTCTACATTTATAAAACAGGCAGCAGCAGTAGGTTTGTGTACACCAGCATGACCCCAGATACCTGGAGATGTGTTCTGTGACATGACATCATCTCTAGCTGATGGGAATCTTTCACCTCCATTATCGTCTTGTGGGACCACCGTTATCTATGTAGTTTGTCACTGAGCAAACCATCATGATGTGGTGCGTGAATGCCTGAGTTCAATGTCACGATCTGTCTCTCCCACTAATTCGGAGCCCCAGAGGATACAGACCTTGTTGCTGGTGTTCCCAGAGCTGAAACAGGGGTGCACTGAGGAGCATGGTAAAGATGTCCACTGAACAGGCATGTGCAGGTGGATCCGATGCCCTTCCAGGTGGCTTCTCCCCTGCCCCCACACCTGGCTCCCCAGGTGCTTTTGACCAGGGATGTCCTGATATTTGTAAAGTTGACTGAAGGCTAAATTCTGGGCACCCCAAAAGTGAAATGAAAGCTGTAGGTCTGCTGGATCCCCTGCACAGCGTCGGCTCATTGTTCTCCTCTTCACTCCTGAGAAGCACCTTCCCCCTGGATTTTGCATGCGGTGCCTTCAGAATTGGTCACAGAGAGAGAGACTGCTGGAGCAGCCTGTCTCCTGCCACCCAACCAGACCTGAGCGGGCCAGGGCTTAGAAGGACGGAAGGGAGGGGTTTGCCTGGCCACTGACCTCCAGCCCAGGCCCCCACCTCTGGCACCTGGTGTTTGTCTTGACTGCATCTTTGTCAACACACTGCCCTCCTTTCCGAACTCTCATTACCATGTCAAGATCCTCCCTCCTTTCCATAAGCCCTTGACCTTTTCTGAGCTCGGTCTGTAAATCCATCCTGCATATTTTAGACTGGCTTATCACCACGACAGCTTCTCCGTCTTCTCGAACGTCAGGAGGAACTTGGCAGCAAATCCTTGTGCAGTTTCTTTATGAAACAGACCCTTGTGCAGTAGACACCGAGAGATCATGATGTGGACTTTGGAGTCAGCTGAACTTGATGGGACTCTGACCCCACTACTTTCTGACTGTGCTACTTTGTCCACATGAAGCACCTCTCTGATTCAAGTGCTGGTCAACATGTGATTTCTAAAAATATGACTCCCATAAAAGTGTAGCAGGAACAAATATAAGAGACTTATTACCTCACTAAGAAATGAACCTGCAGGGTGGCAGGGCTGTTCCAAAAGCATAGCATAAAGATACCTATGCAAGACACACAGGAACAGATATTAAGCTTATCAGGAAAGGACTGCTGCAGAAAAATTCTTCCCATAGTGAAGACTGCCATACAGGGCCAGAAAACTGTGATTTTGAGGACTTTCTTTTCTACTGAACACAAAGTAGTTTGCAGTTTATTAATCTATCTCAAACTCAGACAGACATTTCCACAGTCTGATTGATAGCAATTCCCTGATTGATAGCAAATACTTAAATTCAGCAGAATCATATTTTCCTAGTCAATTGGGGATTCTGTTCAGGAACCTGTTAGATATTGGTTCAATATGACATTAAAGGACACCCAACATTCTTTGCCTTTTTCCAGGTTGTAAGAATTTTTCTAATTGTTTTCTCGTGTAAAATAGGGAAACTGCAAGACACACTGCATAGCACAGAGGAGAGGGTGTACCAAGCCGTATGTGAATTCCTTCTTCCTTGGACCACTGGACTGAGAGTTCACTAAGCTGTTGCTCTTCACTCATTTCCTCTAACGCTCGGCAGCATCCTGGAAAGGGAGGCACTCCTTTTGCAGCCTTGCAGGCCTCCAGACTGGAAGCTGTCAACCTCTTATCTTTGTTGATCCAACCCTGGGGCTCAGGAGCTGCTTCCTGCCTTTACTGTCTCTGAGTGACATCATTGTTCCCTCCTAGATTTATGTTTCCTTCAACATTTGTTTCACAGATCCATTCACTATGTTCTCCGTTAAATTAGTAAGTATGGTTTCTGCTTCCCTGACTTGACCCTGGTTATTGCAGATGGAGACGGAGCATGTGTTTCTTCGATTTCTTGAAGATGAAGAAGTTTCCTATCAAAAGCACAATAAGACTTCTCAAAGTACATTAATCATCCAATCCCAAACTGTTACTCTTCCTACTTTTGGAAAGTAATGTTGATTTTTTGTTCTTACGAATGTCACCTCTCAAAGCGCTCTGCATGCATTTTCTCATTTGATCATCCAAGCCCTCCTGCGAGATACTTCCAACTCCTTTTCACTTTAAGGATGATTAAACTACAGTCCATAGAGGCCAAGTTGCTCCCCCAAAGTCCCTCCAGCAACTGCTGGATCTGGAATTCAGACCCAGGAAGCCTGAATCCATTGTGTTTCATAAACTGTGATGCATGTGTCATGGCACACGTACCCTTTGTGTGAAAGTGTGTATAAAGAGCCAACTTTTGGTAAAAGAAAAATAAAATGAAGAGAACTTATGATCAGTGAGAGCGTTCAGTAAGAACCTCTGTGGATCAAGATATAGAAAGGCAACGTCTTTGTTCAGGCTGTGATTGTTCAGGACCATGGACAGTAACCACAGCAGGCGCTCATCTCTCTCTCTCTCTCTCTCTCTCTCTCTCTCTCTCTCTCACACACACACACACACACACACACACACACACACGCACACACACACACACTTCCTGCACCCCAGGGAAACACAAAGTACCTTTCCAACTGTGCAGGTGTGCAGGCTGTCCTGTTTCATGTAGGTCGTGCCCTGCAGGAGGAGTGTAGACTAAGGGGATGAGGGTGGGCTCTGATTACAAGCTATTTATCCTTATACTGGGCAATGACTCCCTGGGAAGGACACTTAAACAATGTTCTCCCAGAAGTCCCATGAGCTATAAGGGATCCTGTTCCTGTGGCTTGTGCTCAAAAATATTAAAACTCTGGAGTTGGGTAGCTGCAAACATGACAAAGCAAGAGTAAGACCCAGACAGGACTAGTTTGAGTGAGGAGAGGAGGGAAGAATAGTATTTGTGGAATTTGGATGGAAAATTTAAGAGTAAAATGTACAAAGACCAGCAGGACAGTCTCACAGGCCCTGCCAGGGAGCAGCACTGTGGCTCCCTCAGCCAGAGGTCACCCCAGAGTCCCAGGGCTCTCCCACCCCTGCCCACTGACAGTCTGCACACTCACTGTGGGATTACTGGATCACGTGTTTTCTAACTTTATAAGAAACTGCCAACTGATTCCCAGTTTCTTGCTCTATTATACATCTCTACTAACCATCCAGAGAGAGTTCTAGAATTGAAATTTCTAGAAACTTCTAATTGTCATGTTTTTTTTGCCTTTGTTTCCTAAGTATGTAGTGGTATACCATTGTGTTTTTAATTTTATTTTCCTAAATAGTGTTGATGTTGAACATCTTTTGAGGTACATTTTTGTCATCTTTGTGTCATCTTCATTCAAAAGTTTTCCCCATTTTTATTGAATTATTTCTTTGAGTTTTGCAAGTTCTTCACATACTCAGGCTAAAAGGCCTTTACAAGATACATGATGGAACATATTTTGTACTGCTCTGTGGTTTGTCTTTTAATCATCTCTTTTCAAGAGTAGAAATGTTACACTTTAATAAAGTCTAATTTATCAAAATCTATTTATTTTTCTTTATAGATCATACTGGTCCCTCAGGACTTCCTTCTTGCAGGAGCCGAGCCCCTGCAACACTACACTACTCTCACTACTCTGGCTATGCATCCTAAGGATGCTAGCTAAAAAATAAAAAAAAATTTAAAAAAACGGACCCAAACTAGAAATCCACATCAAAAACACAGACAAGACAAAACAACAAACCAACCCAAATCAAACAGCCAATATCCAAAGACCACCACCAACACCAGTGGTCAACCATCTAACATGCTCCCTATCTTGGAGTCCGACAGGTCTCCACCAAGAGCTTCCTGTACTTGTAAACAAAAACCCCAGCTGTGACCACTCTCTTATATACCTGCACTTTGAAATTTACAAACAATGGCTGCTTGTGACATTAGAGCAAGTCATTGCCCAGTCATGGCTGGCCATAACTCCCCGTGGTCATCTCCCTTTTGAGCCTCCATACTTCTTCCCTTTGCAGAATATAAATAAGGAAGGACTCCAGACATTTTTTGCTCTAGTGGGTGATAGAGCCTGACTTGCTTGTTTAGGAATTCATATTTGTACAGAACTTCAATGTACTTTTCATTTTCAGCCTGAAAATCTGTAACAATTTTTTGCTTGAAAGATACATTTCCATCTTTGCAGAGCAGGAATGAAGTGCTTGGGGAGGAGCTCCCCTAAATTTTGCCATCCACAGAGTGCTCGCTATGCCAAGCACTGTGTTGTGTGCTCTTCATACAAAACCTCATTCAAAGCTTATCACAATCCATCTTGCTGATGACAGAGCGGAGGCAGAGAGAAATTAAGGACACATTAGGTCATGTGCGTGGCACTCTGGGATCAGATCTGGTCCCAAATTCTACGTTTTTAAAAAACACACTATGCAAATGCCTCTCTTGACATTGGGACTCCTCTGGAAGGAACTTCAGTTACTAATGCATATGTAACTCTTTAGATTCTCTCTGTTGAATATCCTGAGGAATATTCTGATTTAAACACCCTGCTCTTTCCTCCCTGCCTTCTCCAATCATGATAAGCTTTCCCTTTTATTATCTAAGTTACTGGTTTATGAATTATCCTTTTATCCAGCTAGGCTATACCACATCCTGGACATTGGATACTGGTTTTTCAAAGAATGAAATTTTTGGAACAGATTAGAAGTAATCTAAAGTTACACTGGAGGGAACTGGACCTTTTCTGGTCATTCAAAAGTTCTAAATCTTCAATAAACTTTTTTCACTGATCATCTGCTTTAGGCACAGGTTGGCACTGGCTTCGAAGGAGAATATGGTGAATCTCGTGGTGAAGGCAAACACAAGCCAGGCAATGATGGCTTGCAAGATCAGTACCCGTCGGGCATAGCGCTCCTGAGGGGCGTTAGAGACCCCATGGAAGAGTGTGAGAGGCGTGCTCAGGGAACTCTTCAGAGGCTTGCTGGCAGTTAGGCGTCTTGAAAGATGAGAAATACTGCAGGGGGAGGCAGGGGCCAGGGAGGGGCATATGCTGACATCCGAGTTATATCAAAAGCCCTAAGGCAATTCAGGAGGGAAGGGGTGTCTTTTCCATGATGGTTGCTACGTCAATCAGACATCCATATAGGGGGAAATGACCCTCGAGTCCTACTTCTCACCATACTTAAAAATAAATTCATTGCAGATCACAGAACTATGAAAATATAAACAACTACATAGATGAATAAAAAAGATAAGAATATGTCTTTGTGACCTTGAAGTAAGCAAAGACACCTTAAATAAAACAAAAATGTTAACTTTTAAAGCTTTGATACACCAAATTTAATATTAAAAACTTAGACAAAAACCAATAAACAAAAAACACTGAGAGAGTGAGAAAGACAAGGCACTGAGTGGAAAAGATACCTACAGCCAGCAAAGCAGCCAGGCTATAAACCAATAAGAAATAGGAAAAAGTGGGCAAAAGGATTGAACAGGCACTTTGCAAAAAAGAATATCGAAATGACCAATAAATATGTGAAAGGCACTTAACAGCATTAGTCACTGTAGAAATGTAAATTAAAACCACAGGGAAATACCACTAACACAAAGAGACACCTTCACAGTTTTAGATGTATTAACATTCAAGATTGGCAACATCAAATGTGGTTGAGAATATGAAATAACTGCAATTTTTTCTTTCTGGTGGAATTATAAATCCACCAGAATTGGTGCAAGCAATTCAGAAAAATTTGGGCAATACCTACTGAATCTGAACATATGTTTATCTTGTGAGCTAGCAATTCTACTATAGGGTATACACTGAACAGAAGTGAGTGCTATGTCCACCAAAAGTTTTGCACACTAGCATTCACAGCAACTTTATTCACAATAACCAATAACTAGAAGCAACCCAAATATCGATCAATGGAAGAACAAATAAACAAACGTGATACAGTCACATTTTTTGGAATACTACTCAGCAATAAAAAAGAATAAACTATTAGTGCTTACCTACAATGTTGAAAGAAAGAAGACCCAAAAGAATACATGCCATATGGCTGTGTTTACATATAAGTCAGATAGCAAAACTAATGTGTGGTGATAGAAATAAAAACAGTGGTTATCCTTAGGGAGTCCTTATGGAGAGTCTTCAGCAATGCTGGAACAATGTTATACCTTGATGTAAGTATTTATGCAAGTTTTTCCTCAATTAAAAAAAACATTTTTTAAGTTCTAGAGATATGAAACTGCTTGACAAGTTTTGGAGATTATAAGTACTCTGAACTTTTAGAAATGGGAGGACATTGATATGTTTTAAAAGTACCAGGTATGCACCTGGTATGGGATACACAGGAGGTTCTTGTTAAGGCATACTGCTATCACGCTGACTGCTTTTACCTGCAGGAGAAAGCAATAAAGAAAATAAGCAATAAGTATCTCATTTCAGGTGTGACGGGGGAAAAACACTAAAGGTAAAAGAAAAAGGGTAACAGGAATTGTTGTTTTCATAAAGAAAGATCCAGAAAGTGCACTTGGACATTTGGTCCATAATCTGAAGGGGCTGAAGGAGTGGACCATGTGAATACATGAGGGAACAGGTCCAGGTTGAGACACAGGAAGCACAAAGACCCTGAGGTGGGCGAGAGACCACGCAGAAGCCCGGCTGACTGGAGTAGACAGAGGGGCTCAGGGACTAGAGAGGGCAGGAGACCATCGCAAGGGACCGATGTAGGGACCTGGGGTTTCACTTTCTATGCAATGAGACAGTGTGATGGGCTGACAGACTCAGCTCCATGGAAGTGTTACAGGCCAGGCTATATGGGCAATGACTAAACAGACTCCATTTTGCTCTGAGACTCCATGTTATTTGGAAATGAGTTTCTCCCATGGGAACACCCTGCCTCTGTACCATCATTAGTTACTTAACATTACATGTTTATCAATACTAAATGACAATTCTTATGTGATGAAAAATTGTTCTCTTTTCATTCCTATTTCTCCTAAACACTGCACCATGTGAGAACGGTGATATCAGCAATGATTGTATGGATGTTAGTAACCCGTCTTTAGTTTGTACCTAGGGAGGGTCGTTTCAACCCACCTCCCCCTCTGCTGATGATTTCATGTTAGTTTGTAATTTCGAATCATAGCCACAGACACTTATGGTTGATGTGATTTTTGGTATAAGAACCCCTGCAACCCTATGTTCGGGGCTTTTCTCCCAGTAGACATTTTTGGGCCAGCTTAGGAAAGACTCTCAAATTTGGACTTCTCAGGGGTGACGGGCCTCTTCTTAAGTGGTGCCCCATAACAACAGCATGGCGGGTGGAGAGGAAGACTGATGGGGAGTGACACGCTCCAGCTCAGCTTCTCCACAGCACAAGGAATCAGGGAAACATGTCAGGAGGAGCCCGGAAACGTCAGTAGGGTGTCATGAAAGACCTTAGAGCCGAATAATTGAAGCCAGGTGTGACTTGCTCAGACTCAGATTCTAGAAAGACCATTTTGGCAGCGTGACCAGCGACCTCGAGGTGGAGAGTGGGTATAGGGAGAGGCTGTTGGCCAGGGAGCCAGGTAAGCGACCACTGGATTCCTTCACAATTTTCCTCAAAATCAACATACTAAGCATCTGTTCATTTCGTTCTAGATCAGGGGAATGCCACTGAGTTGGGAATTGTGGTTAACAGAGAGCTTTCTCCATGGGAACCTCACAACAAAACGACAACAGTCTCCTCCAAAAACTGGCAGAACAGACCGGTTTGGCTGCTACTTGGAGTTGAGCTGAGTTCCTATGCTGAGAAGGGGAGGGAATTTGTGGGCACATAAATGAAACCCAGCTGTGAGAAAGGCTGACAGAAGAGAGGGGCAGGGAAAATTGGCCATTATCGTAGCGTCTCATCTGAATCTCATTCCAGCATGTCAGAACAACTAAGTCAAATTGAGAGATTAAATTCATCGGGAGCCAACTGGAACTTTCTTACTTGCAAAGCCCAGCAATGTGCTGCTGGAACTGCTGGCTGAAAAATCACAAAAGGACTGGGGACATGCAGCCATTTTCAAACAATATTATTACAGAGAAGACTTCAGGGCCTCCTTTAGCTTATGAATGCAACGCTATCATTCAAAAGAATTAGTTCAACATCTTTTTCTTAATGCTTTTTCTTGGGGCTGGAGGGATAGGTTAAGTGAATGAGTATACTGATTATCATACTCCAAAGCTGTAGAAATAACAATAAAGGCAATCCTTTTCATTTGAGAAATAATGAGCAGTAAGGTTGGTCAGAAAAAGCAACAGAGAATTTGGAGTCAGTCCAATCTGGGTTCAAATCCCAGCTCCACCTCTTAAGAGTGGAATGAAAAGTTAGCATGCTTCTCTGAGTGTATTTTTTCTTTCTATAAAATGGAGATAAAATTCTTACCTTTCAAAGTGGTTGGTGACTATTAAATTAAAAACTACACATAAAGTTGAACATACAGTAGGTGCTCAATAAAGGAGAAAGCAATGAATAATGTTACCATCTATACATGCTTTTCTACACAGAATTATGTAGACTCAATAATAAGAAGACATGTAGGAAACAAAACTAAATGTCCATTTTGAATATTTCTGAAGCAGACCTGCAACAGGGCCTTCCAGGGCCCACCCATATCACTGAGCCTTCTCATCTGCTGTGTTAGACCGGACACCAGCCCAAGAGGTTCTCCCAGTGTCTTCAGATCCCCAGAGGCCATCAAAGGAAATAATGGATGTCTGAGAACAAGCATCTGTATCTCAAGAAAAGACCAACCAAGAGTTCTCCTCCTATAAACCTGCACAGATTATCTTGCTGGTCAAATGCTGCTGCTTTTGGTTAGAACCCAACAGTCCAGGGGTTATCTCATATTGGAAAGAAATTTAGAAATTCTTTGCCATCCATTGCCTTGATGCTGAAGTAGGCAAAATGAATTATATATTTTATTTTATTCAGACAAAACTGCTCTCGTGGAACCTGATGTTGGCTGAGGCCTCCCTGCTCCTCTGAGATCTGAGGAAAGCTGGCGCATGTCCCTTGGCTTCATAGTTTGAGAAAGTTTGAGGCTTTTGCAGAAGCATCTTGGATCTCCTTGTGACCTCACCCCTGGCTTCTGTGCCAGCACAGTTCCCTTCTCTGGAAGACAAGGACACCCCATCTTTCTCTCCCCTTCAGTGTGGAGCCTCGTTACCATTTACTGCACACACACACAGTCCCCTGACACCATGCGTATTCGGGAGCCACAGGATGAGGACCACACCTCCTCCCGCTAACTTTACACTGGAACTCCCTGTTTCCTCCTTTCCCTTCTCATTTCTTGTCCTGTCTGTCTGCAAGACAGCCTGGCCGGCATCATTTCAGCTAGAGCACAGTGTTTCTTTTTCCTCCAAAATATGGACATCTTCCTCTGAAGAAAACAAATAAATGAAATAATATACTAATAAATGAAAATGTTTCCAATGTTAAACTTAATTTATATTTTTCTGAGAAAAAAAACATCCAAAAAGGAACATTTGCTAACAAAAGTCCAGGCCCCCTGAATCTAGGTCAGTTTGTCTCAGAGTGTGACCCTGAGACCAGGACCCCAGGACCATGGGCATTTCCTGGGGATTTTTAGAAATGCAAATTCTAAGCAGAAACTCTGGGGAGGGGATCCAGTAATCTGGGTTTTAACAAGCCTTCCAGGAAATTTCGATGTGTACTAAAGTTCGAGAAGCACTGATCTAGGAAGACAGATTTCAGCTGTAACTAGATGCAGATGCCAAACCCAAATTGCCCATAGAGAACGAGCAATCATATACAACGTAGTAGACAGACGGGAAAGTGACCGGGATGTGACTGGGTGACTTCTGCCACGTGAAAAGGAAAGTGTGGGATGGTCAGATTTTTCCAAATTTCCAAGAGAACACAGAAATTTGAGTGACCAATTTGTTGGGCCCTTCTGGGTTAACCCAAAATCTTGCCCAGGTTGCCTCCAGCATCTCTCTGCCTTTTTCACTGAGAATTGTGGGTTTCCAAGCCATGCTCCTGGGTCTGCTGCTCTTGGTTCAATTTTTAAAGCACAATTAGGATTGGTGAAGAAAAACGAAATGAAACTCTCATTTATCGGGGATTTTATGCCAAACCTGAAACTGGGCTTTTAAGTGAATACAGGGCTGGGGAGTAAAAAGCCTATAAAATGGCAGTGAAATGGCAGTTGGACTAATGTGAGTTATTTTTCCTGGGCAGCCTTTTTATTTCCCTCTGTATTTTCTCAGAAAGTCACCAGGGAATTCACTTCGTTCCCTGCATCACCGTTAAAGCAGGGCCTATAGAATATATGCAGCGCTCCGTTGCCACAGCAACCATTATCTCCTCCTAATTCCTTTTCCTTTCTAAAAATAAAGTGCCCTTTCCCAAAGTATCCTTTTTCCACTTTTAATTCAAATCTCGCTTTGGGTAGAAGCCTCGTCTCCCTTTGACCTGACTGTTACTTTTGCTTTGCTTGAGCAGAGCCCCTGGTAACACATACGCTGGGCCTGCCCGTCAGCCACCTCTGTTAAATTAGAAGACTAATGAGAGCCACAGTCGCCGGGCCGTGAAACAGCCCCAGTGATTTCATGGAAGGGGGTTATGGTCCCATTGCTACAGCACAGATGCCACTTGGAACCGTATTTCATTTTCTTCTTCCAAAGAACTGTATTTCCATGACAAAAAAGAACAGGAGGAAAGAGGAAGAGATGGGCGGAGGACCCAACTCCCAGCTGCTCTGAAGAGGGAGGAAGCATCGGACCCAGGCTCCTTTGATCCAGAACTAGACAATGCCCCTGGCCTTGGTTCCGTGGAATTGTCTCAGGCTTCCCTTTGCCTGCAGAGGAGTCCTGATGATCTGTTTCTGAGACATTAAAAAAGCTGGAGGGAAAGGAAATGTTGAGCCCCAGCCTAAATTTGGCAGTCTTTGTACATCACAGACCAGGCTTGATCAATAAACCCACTAACGTGGCGGCTTTGGACTTCTGAACCAAAAACGACTTGTTCTACAGATGGTGTCCTTCCTAAGGCCGTCTGCATGCTGAGAGCAGATGAGGACGGATCTTGTCATGAGGCAAAAGGATCGATCAGCCCAGGATGAAACAAGGCAAATAGGTGTCCTCCCTGCCCCTGCAAGTCTGCATTCAAACTAGGCCACACTCATGTGTCCAACAGAAGGGCAGAGGGCCCTGGCGAGTCACAGAGGCATCCCTGACTCTCAGCAGAACGTGTGCTTAAGTTTCCTCCACATAGGGACCCAGCCATCCATGCTCCTCCCACTCCATCCCTACTGCGGCCAACCTGTGCCTTGACAGCCAAGCTTCTCTGTTAAGTCTGTGAAGATGAAGAGACCCGTTCTTCCCTGCCAAGCTATGAGGTCAAGACAAGAACAGAAGTGTGACTTTGGATCATAAACAGCTGTGTTGGGGCACAGTGTGTCTTAAGGGAGTCTTTGAGTTTGCTCATGATAAATCACATGAGTCAGGCAAAATCATTGCTTTCTTTCTCTTCCTCTTACAATTTTGAGTTTTGCCCACACATTCCTTCCCATTATAATATCGTTCACTTGAATGGTGGCCTTTGGCACTCCTAATCTGTACCTTGAACTCTGTCTCTTCCTGTGACCCCAACTGTGTTCTGTGGCCAGAGGTAAGACTGGACTGGATAGGACTGAAAACAGATGATTAAGAATTGGTCCTCTGGGCCAGGTCACAGCCAAGAATTCCTGGGCAGCACTTGAAATCTTGGACCATGTCTTCAGATGGACGAGTTCCTCATAGAAAGAGACATTGAAGTAGGTGTTATAGGCACTACCCAGTTCTTCTGAGGAGCAGACAGTCCAAGGGCAAGCACTGTACTTTAGAAGTTGGGGTCGGGGGTACCAACTCAGAAGGGGAAGGTGAATCTCATGGTCTGATCCTCACAGACTCAACTACATAACAATCAATTGACTTTCGCAATGCTCTCTCTACAGTTTCTTCTCATTGTAGGATCACCAAGTCTCACGTTAAAACTCTACCTTAAAGGAACTTTTTGATCCAAAGGAATTGAAAACAGGATCTCAAAGAGACACGGGTCCACCTATATTCATAGCAGCAATATTCACCACTGCCAAAAGGCGAAGCAGCCCAAGTGTCTATTGACAAAGGAATAAATAAACAAAACATGATATGTACAAACAGCGGTATCTTATTCAGCCTGAAAAGGGAAGGAAATTCTGACACAAGCTGTAATGTAAATTTCCCTTGAGGAAACAGCAAAATGAAATCAGTCAGTCACAAAAAAGACATATTACATACCTGGAGTGTTCAAATTTATAAAGATGGGAAGTAGAATGGTGTTTGCCAGGGACTAGGGGGAGAGGAGATGGGAAGCTGTTTAATGAGGGTAGAGTTCAGTTTTGCAAGACAGAAAGTTCTGGAGGTTAGTGGTACAATAATGTGAATGTACTTAACACTACTGAGCTATACACTTAAAAACGGTTAAGATGGTGAATTTTATGTTGTGTGTATTTTATGACAATTTTTGTTGTTCTTGTCTGGGTTGTGGAGGGGCAGGGATTTGTTGCTGTTTCATTTTGTCTTTGACATGGGGTCTCGCTACAGTGCCTGGTCTGATCCGAGACTCAAGCAGTGGGCTCAAGCAACCATCCTGCCTCAGCCTCCCAAGTTGCTGGGACTACAGGCGCACCATGCCCAGCCTATGATAATCAAAAAAAAAAAAACCAAGGACACCTACTTGTTAAATGATTCGCCTTTTTTTCTCCTGCTACCCCACTGAGATTAACTGAAGACTCACAGACTGTGTGACCCCTGGGCAATCCATGAAGGCGTTCTGAGTCCACCTTTCTTCATGGGTCACTGGGAGTAATGATAGTGACGCTGGAGGATCGTATGAGAAAAGATTTCATGAGTGAAAATGGACAAGACGCAGGGCTAATGAAGTTTTTAACACCCTGTCACCTAGAACGAGGTCTTACATCTATCAACAACTCCAAGCTCAGGAATGAATGGAGGGGGAAACGTCCCCTCCCTGGCCATGGAGCCACATTTTAGATATAGAATTATGAAGCCGGTGACCTTGGCCTTTGGGTGCCACCTCTGATTAGGAACCCTTCTCCCCTCAAGGCCCTCTATGCTCGGATTCCCCCCTTCCAGAAAGCTCGGTGAAGTTTTGCCCTCAGCTGTTGATCCTCAGACCTCCTGTAGGAGCATCTGCACTTTTTAAAGGAGCTCTGGGGAAAGCCGAGTGTGCAACGCCCCCTCCAAAAAAATCATGGAAGAAGCAAAAACTAAACATTAGTGGTGGAAGTTCAGGCATTAACACCAGTGCCATATGGACAATGTTTGGGGGAGGGACAGAGGGAGAAGGAAGGGTCCTTTGAGCACTCCTCATCACAGCAGGCAGTGAGAAAAGCCAAGGTCCCCATCTTCAGAGTTAGGCTGTCATTTTGGTGATAAGCAACAAGCTTAGTGTCAACAACAAGGACTCAGGGCTCTGAATGTCTGGATTTGGATTTTGGCTCTGCCACTTGGCAGCTGTGTGGCCTTTCATGTGTCATTTAACCTCTCTGTACTTCATTTCCTCCACTTTAGAATGAGGATGACAATCATAGCTCCTGCCATCAATCACTATTCACAGAGTGAGACGTTAGACCGCTTAGCACATGATAATCACTGTAAAATATTTGCTCAGTAAAACCCAGAAGATTTTTCAATGCCCAGATTTATTCTCTGACTTCTCCATTTAAAAATAAATCTTCTCCATCCAGATTCCCTGCATGGAAAATGTACTCCCCACCCATGCCCTGGCCACAAACAGATAAGTCTTTCAGGTCAGAATCCTGGCTGCTTCTAAATCTGGCTTTCAGACCTCATTTTCTAGTTAGTTGCCTAATTTAGAGACCTTGTCAATTTGCATTACATAGAAATAATGCAATAAGACTTCAAAGCTGCTTAGAACACATGCCCTGCAGTCCACCGCTCTGAACCTTCCAAAGTGGATTGGAGCAATTGTAAATTATTTGACAGCATGAAACTTCTCCTGTGATCACTGGGGCTAGAATGCTTTTTGGGGTAACTTCATGGAAACTAAATGATCAAAAATATGCTTTTTTCTACCCACGAGTGGAAGAAGAATGGGATTAAATTTCTTCATGGTGGTGACTTGGATTATTCTGTTGTCACTGCCGTTCTTTTCATTTGCAACCTAATAAACTCCTGTTCAAGTTTAGATAAAACAGAATGCACGAATGTAGCCATTTGCACAAACTACATGAGCCCTTCTGGTTGCTGCTCTTCCCACCCCTCAGCATGACCTTTCTCTTAAGGGTGTAGGAGAGTTCTGACTGTCTTGATACTTCACACGAAAAAAAAACTCCTACAGAGTGCTTGGCTTTGTGTCCACTTTCACTCACTATTGTGTTTCTGAGGTTTCACCGTGGGATTGTGCCATGATTTATTTTTCCGTTCTGTTAGATGAACACTTGGGTTGTTTATAGTTTGGGACTACATTGGATAGTGCTAAGAACTTTCTTGTACGCGTCTTTTGGTGAATCTATGAAGTCTACTTTGTTTTGTACAGCTGTTTTATCTCCTCTCTTCCTAACAAGCCTCCCTCCCTTGTCAAAGTGAGGCAGGGCAACCCGCCCACATGGGTGCTCAGGAGACAGGGAGTTCTGCTTGCCCACCTTCCTTCCTGCCCTACCATCTTCCTTCACCTCCTTTCTCAGGGCCTGGGGCTCTGCCTACGCCAGCCAGGGCTGCCTTCCTGCTGCCCACTTATGGTCCCCTGTGATGCCTGCAACCCCACCCCCAAGGCAGTTCCAGCTCCCATGCTTAGGTGCTGCCTGGTCTTCCTTCACTCACCTGCAGGTCAGGGTGGTTGGGACCTCCAGTGAGTCCTCTGAATGGAGACGTCAACCTTATCCAATAGCTCTGACCTGGCCTGTCTATGCAGGATGCTGTGATTCATGGGCTCTGCAAACTTCCATGGCCCTACTGCTCCCAGGGTTTCTCATGCCAGGGGTACATTAACCTGTGAGCAGTCCTGCCCTTTGTGGGTCACACAGCACTTTCCCTGTGATCTCTCAGTCAGGGACCCAGAGGGAAATCACACATTGCCACAGTGGCTCTGGGTTCACTGTTCAAAAAACGCTTCTTCCTCCAAACTCAGCAAACTTGTCTGTATCATTTTTATAAGGGGTGGTGAATACGATATATGAGGTCAGGAAATCTACATTTGAACTTCAGTTCTCAGATCTGAATCTCTGAGTCTCAATTGATAGTAACAGTAATACACCAGACTCATAATATGTTGTAGAGTTATATGAGTGAATTCACTTACTATTAATTAGTCATTGTTATTTCACATATCCTGCATTATGTATGTTTCTTTCTGCCTTCTAAAGATAAATTGCTTTTGACTTCAAAGTCAATAGTTTTTACCATAAAATAACTTTTAGGATACATTCTAGAAATAACCACAATTAGCCTAATTTCTTTGTGCTTCTTTGAATACATTGAAAAGGTAGAGGGGCTGGGAAATGGTCGCAATATAAAATTAAAAAAAAAAACCACAAGATACTAATTTTTATATGTCCATATGGAGTATTGATTTAAAAATACCCGAAGAAATATGGAGGGAAAGAAAATACAAAGAAATGTGAAAAGATTAACAGGGTTGGTGGTAGAGCAATTGCCTAGCAAGCATCCCCAGCATTGAAAAAAAAAAAAAAAAGATTAACAACATTTCCCTCTGGAGGTGAGCTTGTGGGTGCTTCTTATGGTCTTCCTGTATATGTGTATGGTGTGTATGTTACATACACATACTTACATGCTCACATGCTATACATAGGCTTAAGGGCTGAGGATATAGCTCAGTTGGTAGAATGCTTGCCTTGCAAGCACAAGGCCCTGGGTTCAATTTCCAGCAACACACACACACACACACACACACACACACACACACATCACATATGCTTATAAACCAGAATTTTAAAATGAGCCTAGTTTGAACAATGGAAAAGAAATAAAATTAATGGACTGGCTGTCTGAGGGTAGAGTCACAAACTGATTTAGTACTTGCTTCCCTGTTTTCACTTGCATCTTTCTGTGCAAAACTGACTGGGGTTGCTGCCCTGAGATGGAGTGAAGAGGAATGTATCTGTCACTCAGATGATTCATTTGGGTACCTGTAGGTACTTGCACCATTTTGACAGTAAGTGTACAAATATAGCCAGTTCAATCTCAGAAGGCATAGTAACCAGGGCACAGAGTTCTTAGGGATGAAGATGGGTGGCTCCATCAGGTAGGCTATCCAGATCAGCAGGATTGGACGAGGATGAAAAAAAACCTACAATGGACAGTAGAGGAGAGAGATGATGAGCATCAGTTGTGATTCTTTACCAGCTGGAGCATCAGGGGCTCTAGTTTATTTTGCCAATCTTCTTCTCATAGGTTCCCCTCAGAGAAGGGAGGAGCTGCTTGCAGAATGTATGTAAGCATGAATCCAAGTGCACAAAGGTCGACTGGTGTCCACTGTGACATTCCAACCAGATCCTCAAACCAGAAGGGTTTGTGACCCCCAACTGGAGGTCACAGGAATGCTGTTCATGACTGCCTTCAGTTGTCAGTCCTTCAGATCAAAGAAGTGACATGACAAAATTCGTGATTTAGATTTATCTGACAGTTGTTAAAGGACTTGAACTAGATCTAGACACATCAGACACATCCACATGGTGAACTAACCAAAATAAATCTTGAGTGCAAAAAATAGGATGTAGAAAAATACATACACAATGCAACCATTTGTATAAACCATGGAACACATACTCAATAGAACCATATAGTACTTGTGATTACACACACATATGTATGTATGTACATATTTTTATGTATGCATATATGATATACAAAATAAACATTATAGGTGTGTTTGTGTTCCCCTTTTAAACCTTCACATGCATAAATATTTTTAACTAGTCAGCTTTTGCTGTGTAACAAATAATTCCAGTGGGAGTATGTATAACACAGTGATAGTGAGAGTATGTATAAAACAGAAAGTGATACTTGATACAAGACAGAGAGCTGACTGTTAAACATGCATTAGCATAGCTTTGGGTTTAAAGATAGTATAGAGATGACATAGTGTCCAATGGACCTTAGGACTTATCTGAAGATGCTTCTTCCTCTGGGAAACCTGTCTCACCTCTCTTAATGGCACACTTCCTGGCCATTCAAAGACCACTCAATGGCTCACAGTGGAGTGGCCCTCAGTGCTAGGAGAGACATGAGGGAGAAAATGAGAAGGAGTCAACACCCCTTCTCCAGCTGCACCTGGGGCCCTCACTAGCCTAGATATGCTTCCTTCTGTTTGGGACCAAAGTAGCTGAATTCATTTTTCTCCATGACTATCCAACAGAAAATCGAATGTGTGCAGAGGTGACTAGGGAAAACTGGCCTTACCTCTCAAATCTCACAGCTTTCCTTAGTTCCACCATGGCGGTGGGCATTCCAGAAGTAGAGAATGCCAAGAACTAGTTGAGAGTGGCCTCTGTTCTTGCTTGAGGTGATGCGGAATTGATTTGGAGGACTCTAGAGGGGCTCTGGGTCAGGCAGCCCCTGGACAGGCTCCTCTTCCCCTCCCGTTCTCACTTGGCTATACCAGAGCCTCATGAGAGATTCTCACCTCCGCCTCATTGTTCTTGAATTTCCTTTTCTGTTGCTTCTGAAGTCTGACTTGACATTCAGAGAAGCCTCTTTTGCTTTGGCTCCAGTCCTCTCCCCTGGAGGGAGACAGAGGCGGGGAGCTCCCACCAGGGCTTATCCTTGGTTTCAGCAGGGCTCACCCCACTCGCCCCAACACTGGATGGGAGGTTCTGCCCTAAACCTCCTACCCCTACACTCTTTGGCCTCGATGGAGGGACCACAATGACAGAGGCAGCTGCTGAGGTGTAAGGGATACCATTGGACCAGGGGACAGGGAAGAAAAGGCCAAGGAGGCCCCATCCTTTTACCTCCCTTCTGGCTCTCCTGCTTCCTCGTTCCATTTGGATCCACTGTGGGCTCTTTCTCTCCTAATTATATTCTACAAGGGCCAACTTGGCACCTAAATTGAGCCCACACCTTTTCCACACTGCAGCGTGGTTTTTAATAGCTTGATTAAGTGTGACAGCCCACTCTGGTAAATCACCTTGCTTTAGATGGCTTTTAGGACTACAGGGGAAAAAGCCTTTATAATTCAGCATGCTTAAAGGTAGATCTGGGCATAGCATGTCAACTAGATATTTCAACTCAAATATACTGGGTTTAAAAACATAGGAGTTCCAGATACCACCCAAGTCTGGTGATGAATATCTGTTCTCTTTGCCTCAACCTCAGCTGACGACCTTGCTGACTTCACTCAAACATAGGAGCAAGCAAAAGAGAGTGTCACCTGCTCCCTGAGAGAGCCTTCCAGGTAGCAGTGCCTGGCCCCTTATGTTCTGTCTCCCACTCTGGTGTTGTGGATAGAACTGTCTACATGTCTATCTAAAGCCAGACCCAACACTGGAATCTTCCCTCTTTCCTCCTGCAATGGTCCTCTCTCCTGCATCTCCAAGTTCCCCCTCGTAAGACAGCTTTCTGGATGACGTTGAACTGGCCCTTCTCCCCACTTTCTTGCAGTTCTCAAGAATAACTGCAGAATGCTCAGGGAAGGCAGCACACAGACAGGGAGGGACTGCCTGCAGTAGCCCAGGCTTTGTTCCTCTCTGCCCTAGAGGCAGGACGTATTTCAGAGCTCTGCCAAGTGAGTCACGTGGTCCCTGATGTACGTGACTCCTGGTGGGCTGCCTTTTAGGGTCCCACAGCTGTGGTGCGAAGTGGGGCACATGCAGTCCATCCACCCCAGGAAGCTTTCTTGAGGCTTGGAGGACCAGCTCACAATGGTCCCCCAAGAATTCTTTAATCTCTTGTTGCCTATCTGTAACTAAAACCCACATCACATAACTTGTGTGTAAATGTGTTCTGTCACTGGATTCAGACAAACAGGTAAACGGTTTATGGAGGACCTAAACAGTAGCCCAGCATGCTGTGGGCATGTGTACCTGTTCTGCAGCTCAGCAGAGTGATGTTCTGATCATGCTTCACACTCCGCTCCCTTGTGTCTTTCTCATCAGTATGCAAACATGATGTATGCCACTGTTTTAGTCAGTTTTTTTGCTGCTGTGACTAAAAGACTTGACCAGAATTATAGAGAAGGAAACTTTATTTGAGGGCTCATGGTTTCAGAGGTCTCAGTTCAGAGATAGCCAGCTCCATTCCTCGGGACTCAAGGTGAGACAGAACATCATGGAGAAAGAGTATGGTGGAGGGAAGCAGCTCACATGGTGATCAGGAAGCAGAGAGAGAGAGAGAGAGAGACTCCACTCACTAGATACAAATATATACCCAAAGTCAAGTCCAATTCCCACCTCCTCCAGCCACTCCCCACCACTTCATTACCACTCAGTTAATCCTATAAGGGGATTAATTCACTGATTGGGTTAAGACTCTTATAACCCAAACATTTCTCCTCTAAACCTCCCTGCATTGTCTCACATGTGAGTTTTGGAGGGACATCTGACATCCAAACCATAACAGCTGTCTTTTTAAACACAAAGCAAAATTTTAAAAAAGGAATAAAAACCTCCCTTGGTCTTATATTGCCTATGCAGATAACACCCATTTCTTTCTCCCTTTAATAGGAAAATACCTTGGTAGAGTCATCAACTCTCCCTGATACTACTGCTCTCCTTTGGTCTTTCTTGATTCCACTCAAATAGAATCCCTACTGCTTCCATGAAAGACTTCTAAATCCAATGGTGAAATTCAGGTTCTGCTCTTATCCATGAGTAGTGTGTGACGCTGTTGAACCGAAGGGGCTCACTTGAAACACACTCTGCAGGCTTCCCACACACTACCCCCTCTCTCCTTCCCTTATTACTTACTGGCCACACCTCAGCATCCTTTGTTGCATCCTCTTGATTTTCCCAATGTCCTAAATTTGGAGGACACCATCATTAGACAATTTGTCTTCTCCAGTCACATTTATTTCCTAGGTAGCCTCATCCAGTGTAATGCTTTGAATACCAAGTGTTCACTGCCGATCCCCAACTGTTCATCTCCTGCATCCAGTGGTGTAGCTCCCTCATCCTTCTCCACTCCTGGCCCAGACCTCAGGCCTTGGTCCTTGGACTGGCAGTCTTTCCATTGGCTCTCCTGGTTCCAGGCCTTTGGATGTATAATGCAGCCTAAGAATTATACCACCAGATTTCTCCAGTCTCCAGTTTACAGATGGCTGATTATGAGACTTCCCAGCCTCCTTAGTTGTGCGAGTCAAGTCCCATAATCTTTCTCTTCCCATATGTCTATATCTAGATATCTAAGATATAGATGTTTCTTTATATGTATATATTTATGTATTTATACATGTACAGAAACAATGGTGTAATATGTATCTCCTTAGATGTATATCTATTTGGAGATAGGTATGCTATTGTTTCCATTTCTCTGCAGAACCCTGATTAACACAGGGTTTCAACACAAGACATTAAGGGGGACATAATTCAGCACATAACACCTCCCGCTTCTCTCCATTCACACTGGCCTCTCTCTTGACCTCCAGTATGTCAAGCTTCACCTCCCAAGGTCTTTGTACCTGCCATTCTCTTTATCTGGAACTTCTTCACTTGGACATTCCTATGGTTTTCTCTACCTCTACCTTCATGCCATATGCCTGAAGGTCCTAGGCTTTGGAGCCAGACGGCCTGGTGTATAACAGCAGCGTATGATCTTGGGCAAGGAACTCTATCTTTCTATACCTTCTTTTTCTTATCATGAAATGAAAATAATAATAATAATAATAATAATAAAATCAGATCACATGTGCAAAGCACAGTGCCAGGTGCTTGAGAGATGCTCCAAGTGTGTTAACTGTTGGAGTTGTGATATTGTGGTTGTTGGAGCATATATTCTATTTAACTAGTGGGATATTGTGGCCAGCACACCCCTGAAGATTAGCTGCTGCAGGGTCACTGGGGTGATTGGATATGGACAGTTGACAACAGCCCATCATATAGAAAGCAGAGTTTGAACAGCACCTGATCCGGGCAGTCTTCCCTCACCACACTACACATATACACACACTCACACCCACACACCTCTATCTTCCCTATTCTGAAATGTAACATTTATCACCCTACAAGGTATAATTGCCCATGACACAAGATTCTTTGTTTTTTTCTTATGATCTGCCTTTATCGTTGATATTCTACCTGACAATAACCTCCACGAGGGCCAGGATTTTGCCTGTTTTGTTTGCTACTTTTTTCCCAGAGCCTAGAATGGGGGCTGGCAATTGTAGCCCTCAATAAATATTCATTGATCAAAGGCATGATTGAATTAATGGGTGTACTGTTCTGAGTCCAGCTCCCAAGATCCCGTCCCTAGAATGATAAGCAGTGCACTTAAAAATCAACAAAAGGTCATGCACAGGGATAAGTTTGGGGCCATGAACACAGGCTTCTCCAGAACAGTTCAGCAGAGTGTGACATGGGGACCATGGGTTTGGTAATGGAACCCACAACTGTGGCTGTGCTGGGTGGTGACTTGGTGCTGTGATGTGCGTAGACCCAGCAGGTGGTGGAGACACTGCCTCGTTGGGGGAACTTAGTGGCTCAGAGGGCTTTGGTAGCTGCCGCTGCCATCTCCACTGCACATCATGGTGGACCCCAGCTGTTATGGATAAGGACAGCCTGGTGGCAGGATGACCATGTTACAGCAGCATCCAGAGCTTTGAGTGGGTGCCAGGCCCTTGAGCAGCAGGGCTGATGGGAGAGCCACCAGCCAGCAGGCTCTTGGCACTCAAGGCAGGCACCAGTCCCAAGCCCCACAAGCAGCAGGTACCACCAGACAGGGCCTCAGAGAAGACCCCAAGAGCTGACACATGTGCCCAAGAACAGTGTTTTCACCAACTGCCATGAACAGGTCGCAGGAACAATGGTGGGGTGTCTCAGAGCTGGAGACTCCATAACTGTGGAGGAGGCAAGAGCCAGAGAAATACTGCTTGCTTTTGCTAATAGGACCCCAGTGTGGACTAAGAGAACTCGCGCTGAAGGTGGTGCTGGACTTGGTCTGTGGTCCTTGGCCACATTCTCACTTTGGTACTCTCTTTCCAGCAGAGTGGGGGATGAAGCCTGAGCACTCCATTAGGTTCTGCTCACGAGACACACTCCTAAGGCATCAGGTGGGAGAAAGTGGAAGAGCTTCTTCCACCTCCACCTGTGGCTAGTCATCAGAGTATGCAGGGGCTCTTCTGCATTTTCTGGGCTGTTAATAGCATCCTTCCTCCCTGATTACTGCTCCCCCAGCCCTTCTAATAATCTTGTTATCTAATTCCTATGAGAAATTCCCTGCTGCCTAGATACCTACAAGTATCCGTCTTCTCACTGATAACTTTGGCCCATGTGAATATGTATCTTCCATTTGTATGGTAGTTTGTGGCTTTTAAGAATCTTTTGGATTATCTTATTTAAATTCTATAACATTTCAAGAAGGCAAGGAAGGAAGGAATCATCATGAACCATTTTTATATTGGAACAGAAAAATAGACTAGTGGGAAACTCATCGTTAATCTTGTCTTAATTTCTAAATAGCTGACTCATTTTGGCCAATGAATCTTTGTATACCTCAGTTTCCTCACCTGTAACAGGAAAGAATTGGATCAAAATCATCAGCTTTCAAACAGTTTTCCCTGCAACTCACAATAAAAAAATATATTTTCTACTGGGCTTGGTGATTTATGCCTGTAATTCTAGCTACTCAGAAGGCTGAGGCAGAAGGATGGCAAATTTGAGGTCAGACTGGGAAATCTAGTGAGACCCTGTCTCAAAACAAAATTTTTAAGAGCTGGGCTGTGGCTCAATGGTAGAGCCCTTGCCTAGTATGTGTGAGGCCCTGGGTTCAATTCCCAGCACCACACACAACCACAAAAACCATCATACTAAATACTTACATCTGCATGTATGAAAAAAAAAACTAAAACTGGTTTCATGAAATACCCCTAAGAAGTACAACATGCTCTGACTTAAAAAAAAAAAAAAAAATATTTTTTAATTGCTTATGGTGATCCACTACATTGATTTCACAGCTCAAGTACTTGGGCAAGTGACATCACTTTCCCTCTAAGTTTCTTCATGTATTACACAGGACCAAGAAGACCTCATTTATAGTGCTCCCCCTTTAACCATGGGGACTATATCCCGAGACTAGAGTGATGCCTGAAACTGTGGAAAATGAAACCAAAGAGAGAAGACCACAACTTAGAGTTATTGACAGAACTAAGTAAGGATTAATTCTAGTTCAGGATTTAGCCCAGAGTTGATGTTAAGTTTTTCCTGGAATCCACTTGTAGAACTAGATCATGCCTTGTACTATGGTCACATTAAAAATGAAGAACAGAGTATAAAATAGTCCAGGGAAAAAAACTGAACTGATCACCTAGGAATACTAGCTCCACAATGCAGTTCAAAGCCTCTCCTTCAGGTCCCAGGAATTCAATTTTGATATATTCACTCATGTTTTGGGGACCTGAGGTTGAATGGAAAATAGCTCCTATGGGAAAAGGATTTAATACCACCAAGCAGGGTGCCAGTATAAGAGAGTAACCTTGTTTTAAATGCTATATACCATCATCCTACTGCATACTTTACAAAGTGTCTTGACAGGTTTCTAGTTGCCAAATGCCCACCTTCCATTTTAAAACAACACTATTTCAATGGTTTTCCTTTCCAAGAGATGGTAAGTAAACTGAATTTTTCAAGCCAGCTGTCATGTCCCCACTGACTTAGATCATAACTTGCAGAGGTTTTGGGTTTGGTTACTGATTTGTCTTCAACCTAATACTGAGTGGCCCCATTTCCTCTATTCAACTTACAATAGTTAGCGTTCTTAGTTGAGAAAAATAGAAGGCATTCTAACAGTTGTTCAAGGATTTGAGGTCATGCACAGAACTTCTGAAGAACTCGAGTCAGGTTGAGAGTTCATGCAACAGGGCAGCACCAGAAAAGACCTTTGCACTGTCACCAAAGACAGATATTGTGGGTCCCACTGCTGAGTCCAGGCTCTCTGCCTTGGAACTCACTCTCTTCTGTTCTTGAAAGCTGTTCCCACATTGTCTCTGTCATATGAAACCTGGATTCTAGGAACCGACTGCTTCCTTCTATCACTTTCTCCAAGTTAAGATGTCCCATGGGTATGTCTGATAGGAGAAGTCAAGATCACATGTTAACATCCTAGCCGCAAGGGAGGCTGAAAGAGGAAGATTGGTCTCTATCCTGGGGGAAAGGGGGTAGATGTTAGGAAATTTCCCCTAAAATACTGGGTGGTCATAAAGTCTAATGATAATCATATTTACATAATTCTTCTGTCAATGTAAGCAAAGGTCTTCAAAGTGGAATTAATTAGAGACTTAAGAAGCCCACATCATAAAACTAGGAATGCATTTGGTATTTTGTGGAATTTTGCATATATAGACAAAGTAGTTTATACACAAAATGATAAGCTTCACAGAGTTTGTAACTTACTGGAAAAAAACTAGGCAACCAGTTGATAACTAGGTGCTATGGCTTGAATGTGTCCCTTCCAAAATTTATGTTGAAACTTAACCCCCATTTTGATGGTTAGAAAGAGATTTTGAGAGCTCCACTCTTGAGAATGAATTAGTGCCTTATAAAAGGACAGGAGGAAACTGTCTTAGGCCATTTTCGCCCTTCTGCCATATGAGGACACAACAGTCATTCATTCTCTCTGAAGAGTATGGCCACAAGCTGCTATCATGGGAGCAGAGAGAGCAATCCTCACCAGACACCAGAACTGCAAAAACAAATTCCTGTTCTTCATAAATTAGCCAGCCTCAGGGATTTTGCTATTGCAACAGGAACAGACTAAGCCACTGGGGTGGCAATTCACAATAGAATAGACTTTGGACAATTAGGAGAGCAACATCTGGAGGCCTTTGGGGTCCCTATATTTTCAAATATGAACAACGTGTTCACTGGTGCTATGGTTTGGATATGAGGTATTTCCCCAAAAGCTCAGGAGAATGCAAGAATGTTCAGAGGTAAAATAATTAGGTTATGAGAGCTGGAACCTAATCAGTGGGTTAATCCATTTGATAGATTAATAATTTCAAAGGACTACCATACTGGGTGGTCACTAAGGCAGGTGGGGCATGGTTGGAGGAAGTGGGTTACCAGGGATCTGCTTGAGGATTATATATTTTGACCTTGGCTCTTCCTCTCTCTCTCTGCTTCCTTTCCCAAAGAGCTGAGCAGCTTTTCTCAGCTGCACCCTTCTGCCATGACGTCTTGTCCGACCTCAAGCCCAGAGCCATGGAGTTGGCTGACCATGGACTGAAACTGTGCACTCATATAAACTTTTCCTCCTCCAAGTTGCTCTTGTCCAGGATTGGAGTCACAAGGACAAAAAGCTGACTAACGTGACAGAGAATCATGTGATCCTTGTGCATAATCCTCGCTGCCTTTTCAATTTTTACTTACACCTTCTTTTTAATTTGGTGTTATTTTGAAAACAAAGAAATAGAGTTTGTTTCCTTTTCTAATATGTGAAACAACGATGTTGGGGGCTGTGCCAGCCAGAACGGCGCCTGATCACATTGGCGGTGGGGAGGTTAATTGACATAAGCGCACTCAGGTGATTTATCACTGGCCGTATTCAGTTAGGTTCACGCGCACAATGCGTGCACAGGTGTTCCCAAGCACGCCTGCTGGGGCCTGCTCGTTTTGACCCTTGCCGTGATGGGGCAGCTGGCTCTTCGCCTGATCCCAACTGGTGTGGCCCCGCCCTCCGTCTCCTGGAGGGAATATAAGCGGGCAGTGGGCGGGGGGGGAGGGGGGGGTGTGAGAGTAAGAGCAGCAGCTAGCAAGGAGCGGCAGTAAGAGCAGCAGCTAGCAGAAAGGAAGAAGAAGAAGTGGCAAGCAGATAGAAGCAGTGAGTAGGGGCAGTGGTGGAAGGCAGATCACAGAGCAGAGAATTGAGAACACACCTCTAGACGCACCCTTAGTTCACAGGATGCAGGACACACCCTTAAGAAGATATGGATTTCTGAAAGTGTAGTCTCTCTCTTAAGCAAAGTCTCTCTTTCTCTCCAATAAGCAAAGTCTCTCTCTCTCCTCTCAAAGCAAGTAAACCCTTGTTTCCTCTATCCTCTATACCCGCGCAAATTGTTGCTGCAGGCGATGACAAATACCCGCGGATTTGGCATCGCAAAGAGCCAGTGACACAACGACCCAAAGATTCACCAGGGCCAGTTGACGTGAGAGTACAATGACCATATGTCAACTAAAAATAAAAATACATTTTAAGTCATAATAACAAAAATAATAATTTCAGCTAAAAGATTAATGAAGGGTGGTCAGGAAAGGTTCGGTAGAGGATCTGACCTCATCTATATTATTTTCCCCTTTATTCACTGTATTTCAATCACCATGGTCTTCCTTCTGTGGTACACCACATTTTTCTGCCTCAGGCCCTTAGCCCGAGCTGTTCCCTCTACCTGGAATGACCTTCTCTATTTGCATGGCCAGTTCCTTCTCTTGTTCAAATCTCAGATCAAATAGCACCTTTTCCAGAACTCCAGGGTGAATAACACCCTCTGTCCCTCTGCTCTCCAGCACTGAACACCTTATTTTCCTTCTTTACTGATCCTATTATCAGTAGTTACCTCTTCTCTTTGTTTCTCACTAATTGTTGCTTTTCTCCTTTTGGAATATAAACTCCAGGAGCAAGAACCTTGTCTAGCCTGTTCTCTGCATCCAGGACAGTGTGTGGCATGTTAGCCCCTCAATGGTTACAAAATAAACGAATGAGCTCAATCTTAAAGAATATGTGGAAGTTTATGAAGAAAGAAAATGGGCACTCTAGGCTGGGAAAATAGAAGAGCACGTGTGATTGGCACTGAAGAACAAAGAGCTTGACACTTTGGGAAAGAGGCCACATGTAGGCAGGCATAGGTCAGGAAATCTAGCATGCTGTGCCATGCTAAAAAATGTACAGAATGAGCAGCTCTTGAAAGGTTTTAATCAAAGGCAGAAGGAAGTAGACTGAGATGGGAGCAAGATGCCCAGAGACGGACTTGCAGAGGTAGAGAGAGAGCCGACAGCAGGATGGAGGGGTCCTTGACATCTGGCTGGCGTCCTTGTACGGGAGCTGATTAGCCAGGTCGTTGTATGGATTTGGTAAACACTGTGAGGTGCATTGGGGAAGGAAGAAAATAGAGAGAGGGAGACTAATTAGGAGTTTTTACATATTCCAGACAGTATGTGACTGGGGTCTAAACAAAGATGCCGTAATTAACAATGACAAACGAGGAGTCAAGAGACTTCATTAAGAATCAGCAGGATTTAGTAACAGACTGGTCATTAAGGTTCAAGAAAAATGCAGATCCCAAGATGCCTTCCAAGTGTAAGGCTTCAGAAGCCAGGAGAGGGCCTGGGACTGCTGTGAAGTCCAGAGCTCTTCTGCGGGGCAGATGGCCATCTGGGTTTTACTTGTAACCTGCTCAAGGTGAGAAACCCAGGTGGTTGGGTCTCAAAGTGGTGTCGTCTTCGGAAAGCACAGCTGGACAGCACAGGCCGGCACGAGGAGATCCGCTCCACACTCAGTCTCTCCAAGGGCATGGAAAATGATTCAAAGCTCAGGGGGCCTCAATGATCCAGGTACACCATGACCCTCTTCCCTCTGGTTCTCCCTTCTCTCGTTGCTCAAAACTCCTCAAAACCCTACCCCAGCTAGCTCAATCCTCCTTCCCTCCCCTCTCTCCCCTCCTCAGAGCAGCTCTCTCTCCCAACAAGAATCCTCCCTCTCCAGAAGGAAGGATTTTTTTCTAATTAGCAGCCTAGAACTGGGAACCACGGTTTTTTTGTTCTGTTCTGTTTTGTTTTTGTTTCGGTACTTGGGATTAAACCCAGGGGTGCTTAACCACCAAGCCACATCCCCATCCCCTTTTTAAATATTTTTTTATATTTTAAAATTTTGAGACAAGATCTTACTAAGCTGCTGAGGTTGGCTTTGAGTCTGCAAGCCTCCTGCCTCAGGAGCCGCTGGGACGGCAGGCGTGGGCCACCATACCCAGCTGAATCTCCTTTTTCATTCATTAATTTGGTTATTGAACACCTATTATGTGTGAGGCATACAGAAGTATGCTTGGGATATAGAGGTGACCCAAAGATGGGACACTGATACATTTTTTTTATGCTATCACAATCTGAGGCAGCAGCTAGCCATCCCACAGAACTATAATGCCGACCATTGATCATTTTTAAGAGAAGTTTGAGAATTCAGTGAATTGTGATAAAAGGTAGCTATGGACTCAAGACACAGCTTGCGGCTTAGTTCTGGCCTCAGTCTGTCATCCATTCATTCACTTGAATCAATTCTCAACATACATTTATTTCACATCTACTGTGTGCCCAACACTGTGCTAGGCACTGAGAATACAGCAGGGAACAAAACATGACGGCTGCCCTGTGGAACCCCATGCGACTGAGGAGAAGACAACACTACATATTTATTTGATTATACTTGTGACAGGTCTGCAGAAACTACAGGCCATTACAAGACCTGGAGAGCAAGAGTCAGCCTTACAGGAGGTTCGACTCAGAGTGTTTTTGTTTTGTTTTGTGTGTGTGTGTGTGTGTGTGTGTGTGCAGTGCTGGGGATCAAACCCAGGGCCTTTGCACATGTAGGCAAACACTCTACCTCTGAGTTCCCAACCAACTCAGACTTTTCTGGGAGAGCCACACAGCAAATGGGATCTGGTGGAGAGGAAGAAGTGGACCACATGGTAAGGCCCAAGGAAAGAATCAGTGGGATTTAAAAACATATGCTAAGGCCCAAGTTGTTCTAGACATGGACTAAAGAGAAAGTTCAAGGTAGGCCTTGGACTTTTAGAGTCACATGCTCAACACAGGGGCAGTAATGCCTACCTTACAGAAGACTGAAGGTGAATGAGCCACACCTACAAGGTGTGACTACTTAGCACCAGAGTTGCCAATCATCCAGACACCTCTTCTACCTGGGGTGGGGGGTTCCCAAGCCAGCTGGACAGTCACAGCCCTTCTACCACAGCAGGAGCCAGAGGAAGATGAAAGATCCCTCCCAGCCTCCTGGCAGGTACCACCTAGGCATATGACCCAGGTTGGGCCCACCAGATACTGTTGCCCAATCTTTGAATCTGGAAGTAAAGAAGCAAAAGTGAAGGAATAGAGATTATTTGTGGTGGTGTCCAACGGGGCATGAGTCCAGCTGCACACCAAAGCCCAAGGGGCCAAAACCAGCCTCAGGAGGAAGCAGGAGTGTGGTGCATGGTGATGCTGCAGCAGATGTTCCCCTCCTTCCGCCCTTCCCCTGGCCTCTGACTGTCCCTTGAGCCTGGTTCTCCAGTCACTTCTGTGTTCTATCTCGGATCCTGGCTACAATCCCTTCTGACTCAAGTTAGCCAACCTGGGTTTCTATTGTTTGTAGCCAGAACCCCTGATCCCAGCACCTAGGAAACAAAAGACATATGAAAAAATGAAGTCTAAACCAAAAAATCCAAGATATTTAATTATTCCTGGAAGACTTGAAATCACAGAAATAAAGAGGTAATATTCTTCCAAGTACATGGAGTTGTACTGATGACTTTAAACAGCGCTCAGGCAGAGATGTGTGATCAGGATGAATGTTAATAAGAAGCAACTGGAAAAGTGGTACAACCAGCCCAGCCCCACCCCACTACAATCCTCCCTGTCTGCCTCTAGTTTAGGAGCACAAGAGTCACGTGATTGTGTAGGATGGATGCTGATGCGTGCTCAGGAAATAACCAAGTTTTAACTCGAGTCCCAGGAGATCCCCAGAGAGAAAAGCGTGGCTGTCATGGAGCAGTTATGAGACAAAGGGCTGTAGAAGTCAGAAGTCACATTCTTTAGGAAGGAGGGCAGCAGCATGCCATGGGCGGCCATGTCCTCCAGGATTTCATAATATTCAGATTATCTGAATCTAATTGTGAGGCCATTTGCAAAATTGAGTTACTAGATAGCATTTTAAAAAATGACTCATGTTACCAGGAAGCGCTGTAGCACAAATGATTATCTGCATTATCCCTGAAGGGTGTTCTGCTTGTCATGTAACAAAGCTCCTGCAAAACCTAATGCATGTTATAAAACCTGGTTCGTGATGACTGCCTCTAGCAGCAGAGAAAAGAAGAAACTTAGCGAATAGAATAACAGATCAGGTGGGGCAGGGCTGCACCCCTTCACCCCAGAATCTGACCTCTTCTCATCATGTCCAGGCGCACCTCATGCCTGGCTGCTGCAATGATTTTCTGGTAAGGAAAGAAAGAAACAGGCCACAGTTTAGATATACCCCCCGGCCAACCATCCACAGCCATGTAACCCAAACGCAAGTCATCCTGATGTCCCTGAAACGCTCTCTCGAATCATAACGCAAACTGTCAACCTTACATCCTAGTCAGCATGATTCAGTGAAATTAAGCCAATCAGTTATTGACATATCAGCACAAACTGCTGTTCATCCTAAAAACAATGACATTTAACAGCCAATCACGATAAAGGTCAAAATACCTCCTCTCTTATGCTTTATAGACTGCACTGTTGCTACTGCGAAGACAAGATTTACCACCTACTTGGAAACCTCCTGGGTTGCAATCTGTACATTCTTTTATCGTGTAACAATAAACTTTAAATTTTTAAAATTTGATCTGATTTTATCTCTGACATCTCTTTATTTCCACTCTACTTCTTTATGCTCTGCATTACAGCATTTGCATTACGGCAGCTAGAGGGACCCTTTAAAAACCTGAGTCGGTTTATGTTACTAATGGAAACCCCCCAGTGGTCCCTAGCTCAACTCAAAAATGGTGTATAAGACCATAGAGACCTGTCAACACCATAGAGAGAGAGAGAGAGAGAGAGAGAGAGAGAGAGAGAGAGAGAATGTTCTACATCACTTCTCTTTCAATTCCAGCTATACTGATCTGCTGGTCCATTGGACAAATACCAATCAGGTTCCTATCTTAGGGCCTGAACTCTCTTTCTCTTCTTTCTCTTCCTCATCTACCTACTTAACTCTCTCCCAACCTGCTTTAAGTGTGGCCTCAATGTCACCCTCACCATGAGGCTTATATGATCCTCTCTATTTAAAATTGCAACCTCACATCCCCCTTGAGCTATTTTTCCTCTAGTGTGTACTCTCACCTGTATCCACTCCTAATGCACTGTGTGCTTATTATCACATTTATCAATGGCTTTCTGCCTCCTCTGCTAGAATCTGAGCCACACAATAACAAAGATTTCTGTGTTGTTGGTCCACTACTCCATGCCCCTAGCCTAGATGAGTTCTTTGCATTTAATAGATGCCCAATAAATATTTGTCGGATAAATGAATGAACATCTCAGAGGAGAAATACACAAGGCAGGAAGTAGAGAAAAATCTTCCTGAGTTTCTACAACTCTAGGCAGCAGGAAGGATGGAGTATAGACACAATATTTGGGAAAAGCATGAAAGGGAAAAGATCTCCCGTCTCTCCAACTACTAGAAAAGTATTTGAGGGGTCAGAAGGAAAGCGATGAAAGTGGAAATTTGGGTGTTTCTGGAGAGTGAAATTCATATTCCATGGATAGAGCCTCAACGCCCCTGATAGGTACATACCCCAAGAGGTGCAGAGAGGTGCAGGACCAAAGGGGGCTCCCTGGACAGAAAGCAGAAAGGTCTCTAGGGCAACCTGTGGGTCCAGGTTGTCCCCTCCCAAGAGTTTGTCACATAACCAAGTTCCTGTGCCCACTGTTCACACATCTCCAATAAGGTGGCGTGATCTCTAAGGACTGATTACATGTCCCTAATCCTGTCGGAATAAAGGTAGAAATTGTAACTGAGGTCCATAAACATAAAATTATGTCTCCTGCACACCAGCATTCATTTTATCTTAAAATAATCAACTCATATTTTCAGGAATGGCATGAGTGTTAATGAAATGTTGGTCACAGGCCAGGTGGAGTCCAACTTTGTCCCCGGGAGTCTAGAATAAGTATTCCATGTCCTCTGCTGACCCTGTGCGTGCTTCTGTAGGGAAATTAGAGCTACATTAGGCAGCTGAGCACAGCTGAGTAATCGCCATGGCAACCAAAGGCCCATCACCTAAGCTTTCTTCCAAACAGGCTTAACCAGAGTGACTCTAAGAAAATGGAAGATGGAAAATTCATATTCTCTCTTTTTCTTCCTTTCTCCTGTTTTGACATTGGGTTATAAAAGTGACCCATCTCTCCTCTTCCTAAAATTATTCTGAATATGTTTCTCCCCGCCTCCCCCACACTTGGATTGCTGTCTGACTCATGGATCCCCGTGCTTGATGAGGTGAGGGATTGGAATTCATTGAGCACACAGCAGTTCCCTTGAGGGGTCACCCCACATATCTCACATTGGCAAGGCTGGCAGGATGACGGCGTGTCCTTGACAAGGCCACTCTGGGAGGAGCACATCTCTGGTCCGTTGAAGGAGCTCCATGACCTCATCACTCTCCTGTCTATAAAGGACCTTAACCAAGACAGAAAAGTTGTCACGTCAGGCTGTTTCTGGACTTGGGGTTGCACTAGTGAATTAATGGTGACTTTCTGACCAGATCTTTCTGGGGTTTCTCTCTCTCAGCTATCATTTGAAGTAGAAGAGAATAAACATGAACAGTTTTGAAATGTGGTTCAGGTAATGGGTTTTTTGTGTTAGTTGGTTTTGTATTGTGGTGACCAAATTACCCAACAAGAACCACTTAGAGGAGGAAAAGTTCATTTTGGCTCACGGTTTCAGAGGTTCAGTCCATGATCAGCCAGTTCATTCTGGGTCCAGGGAAGCATCCTGGCTGAAGGGTGTGGTGGAGGAAAGCTATAAGCTCATGGCAGCAGAGAAGCAGAGAGTGAGGGGAGGAGTCCTCAGGGAAGATGCATCCTTCCAGAGCACTCCCCCAGTGACCCACCTCCGCCAGCCACGCCCCACCTGCCTACAGGTACCACCCAGTCAGTTGATTCAAACTAGGGTGAACTGATTAGGTTATAGTTCTACAGTCCAATCATTTTACCTCTGAATATTCCTGTAGAAACATAGGGGAGGAGGATATTCCATATCCAAACCATAACATTACCATGGTGATGACCCAGATAGGAGTCAATGTTCCTTCCGTAAACAGTTCCGACACCTGAATAAGCACAAAAATAGTCAACTACAGAGTGTGTCAAAAATATCTATTCCAAGGTCTGATTCTATAGGGTTGGGTTTAGGACCTGGAAAGTTGTGTTTTTAACAAACAGTCCCTCTTCAAGAAGATACTCATGCTAGTATCTTTACACCATGAGAAACAGTACACCGGAAAACTTTCCCCTTGAGTAAGGTTAGTGAAACATTGCTAGTTTGTGACTAGTGAAGTTCTGTGTTTGGTGAAAGGTCAATAAGTAAAAGCTAACTTTGGGATAGGAGGACTTAGTGCCATAGGGTCTTCTGCTTAAGCTGTGTGCCCTAGGTCTAGTTATGGAACCTGGTTTCTCACCTGGGTCTCTTTTATCATATAACACACCTGGAATGCTTGTGAATAAACAGGTGATACAAAATTACCAACCCCTGAATATTAAGCAAACATACAGGCAAGAAAAAGTTCATTCCCAACTGCTTCATATGAAAATAATCATTAATTTTTAAGAAAACTTGGAATCATTATTTTGGGGAGATGACTTCCATTCTTCTATAAAAAGAAAATGCAATCTCCTAGTTAGGTTTTAAAATTGTATAAGAAATGGATTTTGTATCTCCTACTCTTCCATAACTGTCATAATAAGAAGCAATATAGGTTTTATGAAAAGTTTTGTTACTTCAACTTAAGGGTATATGCATGCACATTTTGGTGTGGAAGGTTTTAAGTTATTACAGCTGTAGTTATATTGAGCTGCAGAGAAGTGGGTGGAATTGAATCAACTGTTGGAATTGAATTAAATCTATTTCCAATTATTCCTTGAAAAAGAGCAACCCTAGATGTCAGTTACATCTTATAGAAAAAAAATTATAGTTTTTAAAAGGCAAGAATATTGAATCATGGAATTTCAGGTTAAAAAGACCTAAGAGAACCTCCATTCCTATTACTTACACATTCTGATGGTCTCTCCAGGCAGAATTCTCAGAACAACCCAAATTGTTGTGCTGTACTGGAGTTTCATCATGCTTTCTATAACTTGAAATACAGTCACTGGAATTAAAATATTGTTGTTCATCATCTTTGTTTTATTGTTTTTGTTTTGCTTTAGTATTTGGATTTGGCTTCTCATATCTTAAACTCCATTTTATCTTTTATTTTTATTTTTTATGTTTAAGAGGTGGGTTAGAGGAAGAGAGTTATTTGAAATAATAGCAAAACAAGCTGATACAAAAACTTTAACAAAGACATTTTTGAAGGATTAATCACAGGTGATTATTGTAGTGTACATTAAGCACAACCCTTCTATATTGACTGTTCTGTCTGATTATTCCTGTTGGTACAACCACCCCAAGACCATAAGAGATGCATTACTCAATATCGAAAAAGGTAAACTAACTAATGAATTTGTATTAGAAATGTCAGTTTTGAAGGTTAACAGATGACAATTTTCTTACTTATCCTCACTTAACTAGAAAATCCAATTCCCTTCCATTTTCATGGCCTAAGAATTCTGTTACTTGAGGTTTAACCTTACTGTGTTTTTAGAGGTGAACAGAATTCTCATTTCGTTTGTCAACACCACCTAAAAAGAGGTTAGTATAATGAAGCACTCTGTCACTGCCTGTTTGACGGTGGATTCTTGCTTCCTTTGTTGTCCTGATTTAAACTCATGTTCCAGCACAATCCCAAACCAGAAGGCAAAGGTACAAGTGTTCCAGATTGTTCCATCCCAGAATGTACCCAGCATGTAGGCAGGATGGCCGTGCGTGAAGGGCATTTGCTGTGGTCCAGAAGCCTGCTTCCCCTCGCCAGCCCTTTGACACTTAGGACAATGTCCTCATCTGAAACTTAAAGGGTGAAATGCTCTGCAAGCTCTTCTGCCTCCAAACCATGATGACTGGTCAGCTGGTGCTCGGAGCCTGTGGCCCCCCAAAAATATGGCCAAGTGAATGGATTCTACCAAGTGCTTAGGGAAAGAAAGAAACCCTCTGCCTCTGTGAGCTTCCCTGAACTTCGATCAAAGGATATACTTTGGAGATAAAGGAACCATTGGCACTGCCAGCAACTGGTTGAGAAGCACAGTTATTCAGGTCTATGTTGTTTAAATGGAAGATGTTTCAACTTTTGTCCTTTTATCAATCGTTTCTTACATACAATCCCAAAACAGTGCCTTTTCCTGAATATCTAACCAAGCTTACTGTGTCTTTTCCCCTGCTTTTTCCACAACACCTGATGTGACCCTGACTAAGGAATCACCTTAGATGAGTAGATTTAAGTAACATCTTTCATGTTGATTTTGTCTGATTCTCTGAGCCTCATACAAAGTTTGACGTGGCCTCTTTAACTCGAGGTATAATGCCTAATTATTTTACATCAGTAACTCATGCTTTAGCTGGCTCACTGCTTGAAGCCATGCTGTCATCTCCACATGAGCTTACACACATCTTTTTGTGCAAACAACCAAAGATCTGGTGTCTATATTTGGTATTTGAGCTATACTGCAGCAGAGCTACACAAGTTAATCCAGTGCCTGGCACATAGTGGGTCTTCAGTGTTTACTGAATGATAATTAACCTGGATATTCTCCCCAAGGCAATGCCTTCCCACTACCAGCCAATATCCCTTTACTTGTTAGTCATTGCTGTCTGCAGAGCTTTGAGCTTATGCAGTCACCACAGACAAAGACTCAGGCCCCAATTCTATAATATTCTGCTCTACAGGTAATGACCCTTATTCCTTACAGCAGGTTTTTGTTACTCCTTGGTGGACTAACATAAACATGGTTCCTGGCCAATGGTATGTTCTTCCTTCGATCCAGAGCTGTTCATCAAGGACATTAAGAAAAGGCGAGGAGGTTCATTTCTTCTGGGTTTTTCATGATGTGAAACCAGTGCCTCCTATTTTCAGAAATGATCTTCAAGGGGCTGGGGAGATAGCTCAGTTGGTAGAGTGCTTGCCTTGTAAGCACAAGGCCCTGGGTTCGATTCCCCGCAACACCCCCCCCCCCGAAGAAAAAAAAGAAAAGAAAAGAAATGATCTTTAGTTTCCTTTATTGAAAGTCACTTCCTGTGAAGGCCCACTATGCTCAGGGCAGCATTCTACCTTACACCATCTGCAAAGATCTTATGCTGTCATTTCCTTAACATCCTCTTCCAGGGATTGCTGATCCCAGTAAAGGTAATGAGAGTGACTGACTTCATTCAGGCAATTAGACCACCACACCCCTGTATACATCATCCCCTTAGTGGGATGAAGAGTGTCCTTCAAATATTCACATCCGCCTGGAAGCTCAGCATATAACTTATTTGGATGTAGGAACTTTGTACATGTAATTAGTTAAGATAAGGTGACACTAGAGTAGGTTGGCCTTGCATTAGCTCATTTTCTGTTCCTATAACTAAATACCTAAAACTGGATACTTAATAAAGAAAAAAGTTTCATTCAGCTCACAATTTTGGAGGCTACAAGTTCAGGATTGGGTGGTCCCATCTGTTGAACCTCTGGTGAGAGACACATAGCTGCATCATAACTTGGCAGGTGGCATCATGGGAGCGTGTGCAAGAAGGGAAAATCACATGATAAAATGGGAAGCCAGAGGGAGCTTTGCTCTTTTTATAACAATGAGAAAGAGAGAATTCATTCCAGGAGACCAGCATGAACCCCTGTTGATGGCCCCAGTGACGTATTTACTTTGTACCCAGCCTCACTCTTACAGATTCTACCACCTCAACACTTCCATATTGTGGACCAAGCCTCCAATCAGCACGTGAACTTACAGGGAACACACTCAAACCATATCAAACCACAGCAGGCCTTGACACCCATGAATGGCATTCTCACAAGAAAAGGACAGGAAGCAGACAGACACTTAGAAGAGAAGGCCATGTGGTGGCAAAGACAGTGGGGAGTCAAGAATGTCCAGGATTGTCTGCCATCCAGGGAAAGTGAGGAAGGTTCTTCCCCAGAGCCTCAGCGGGTGGGGCAGAGCCCTGCTGATACCTGGGCTTCAGGCTTCTAGCTTCAAGCACTGTGAAACCGCCCAAATATAATTGTACGAAAGAAAGAAACTACTGTCCTTGAATCTGTACCATGACATTATAGAATGGAAGGCTATTGAAGGCCTCGACCATCGTGAGGGGAAGGAAAATAGAAGGGAAGAGAAGCCTGAGCACACACTGCCCCAATGGGCAAGCGCTGAGCTCAGTGTTTTATGTGTACACATATGGAATTTTATTTAATACTCAGATCAAAATCTTGTGAGATAGTGTATCAGTTAGGATGCCTTCAGAACCCGACACGTTCACTAGGTGAAAGGCAGTGACTATACAGATGCATCAAAAGCAAACAAAATTAAGTGACTTTTACATTAGAGAAAGAAAAGCATCTGATATCCCTCATCCAGAGAATATACATTTTTATTTGTCCATGGATCATATACCAAGTGAAAGGTAAATCTCCCTGAGAATTCATAACCAGATGCCATTAATCTCAAGAAGGAAGATGATTACCATAGATTAGATTTACCATATAGGTAAATCTAAACAAGAGTTAGCAACAATAGTAACTGATTACTGTTTTGAAAGGCAAAACTGAAGTGAAATTAAAGTACTGGGCATGGGACATGTTAACATATAACATTGGAGGATTTTGAATAATTTAGAAAACAGGTGGGCATGTTGTTCAATATGGACTTAAATTAAGTATGCTTTCTAAATATTAAGAAAGTTATTGAAAAGACACCAAGGGGGATTGTAAGACATCTGTGTTAAGCTTTCCCTAGGTGTGACAAAACACCTGATACAATCAACTCAAAGGAGGAAAGATTTATTTTGGCTCATGGTTTCAGAAGTTTTTATCTGTGTCACTTGGCTATTTTTTATGGGCCTGTGGTGAGGGAGAATGTCATGGCAGGGACCCTAGAGTGGACAGAAACCACTTACCTCATGGCAGACAGGAAGCAGAGAGGAAGGGGCTGGGTCCCAATTTACTCTTCAAGAGAGCACCCCCAGTGACCTCCTCCTTTGACTCCTGAAGTTTCCACCACCTTCCAGCACCAAAGCATGAGTCCTCGGGGGCCAATTAAGCTCTAAACACACCTTCAAATCAGTAGAGAAACTAAATGGAGAGTCCTCCAACTCTTCTCCACGGCTCGTTCAACTCATCTCTACCTTTCAGCTGTGCAGCCACCACTTGACAAAATCAAATTAGTGCTGCCCAGTCAAAGAATTTGCTAGTCCCATTATCTGTGGCTAAAGGGAGGGGTAGGGACATGTAGAAACAGTGTCAGTCGATAGAGAGCAGATTCCTCTAAAAGTATGTCTGTTCCATGTGGCAAATTGATGCAGCTAACATGGAACCCCGTGACTGTGAAGTTCCTCTCTGTATTGAAGGCAAATAGAAGGCTGATTTTTCCAGCTGTATCTATAGAGCAATGTTGAGAATCTGCAGATTAACTCGCAATTTAAAAATGAGAAAGAATACGATTCCCTTCACCATGCGTACACCGACACGTGGGTGCATGCACGTACACATGGTTACACAAAGAAAATACCCCACAATAGCCCTGAAGGTGTAATCTACGTAGCGCTATGTGGGCAGCAGAGGATGTGCGATCAAAGTCGGTGCAGAAAGTGTCTCCAAACACTTATTCATCCTCCCACTGCCTTCCAAAAACATTGTGTTGAGTTTACAGCTTTGAAAATGTAATTAACACTTTTACTCCTAGGAGACTAGATCCTGAGAGCTTCAACAGGACGTACCAGGAACAGATTTAAACTCAATGAGCAATGGCTTACTCAAAGGGTAAACCAAGTATAGGCACAATTTCCTGGTATCCTAGGAACCTGGAGACTAATATGGGCTTAGGTCAATCTTTTTTTGACTCATACTTTCATTGTTTTTCGATTCCCTGTTTTAGTCAGCTTTTTCACTGCTGCAACTAAAAGACCCGACCTGAGCAATTTTAGAGGAGGGGAAGTTTATTTGGGGGTTCATGGTTTCAGAGGTCTCCGTCCATAGGCAGCTGGCTCCAATCCTCAGGACTCCCGCTGAGGCAGAACGTCATGGTGGAAGAGTGTGACCGAGAGAAGCAGCTCATGATCAGACAGCAGAGAGAGAGACTCCACTCGTCGGATACAAAATATATACCCCAGAGGCACACCCGCAAACCCACTTCCTCCAGCCACACCCTACCCACCTTCCGTTACCAGTTAATCCCATCAGGGGGTTAATTCACCAATTGGGTTAAGGTTCTCACGATCCCATCATTTCTCTTCTGAACCTTCTTGCATTGTCTCACACATGAGCTTTTGGGGGACACCTCACATCCAAACCATAACATCCCCCATCAGATTTGAAAATTAAAGCCACCAACTACAACTCCAAGCAACCTCAAATAGTGAAAATCTGAAAAATCTATTCCAAGAGGTGTCCTGCTATGGTAACTTCGCCAGCTGCTGTCATTTTTGTGGGCTTTGCAAGAGCAGTATCTCTGGGAAGCAGTTGCTTCCATGGCCTGAGTTGAGGGATGGCATGAGGCAAAATATCTAGCACCAAACACCTCTCCCATAAGTCTGCCATAATGCATGAAATCACAAGTGAAAATGTAAATCTCTCCCTTAGAGGGAGGAACAAAAAACCATCGTGATCAAATGGTGATTTGGCGTGAGCACACAGGACAGAGACATGGGAAAATCTTGATAAGGGGAAACAAGGATTTGGCATAGGAGATTCTTCTGGGCAGGGAATCTTGGGCCCTAGTTGTTTTAAAACAACCTGTTTCCAGTGTGTGAGAATCAGCTGTGATTTGACTTAGTCAATGACCAGGACAAAAATGACGTCCTCTGAGTCAGAAAGTACCTGGTTGATCTCAAGCTAGTATCAATGAGTCAGGCACATTCCTGATGCAGTTGGCACCAGTTTCCAGGTGGTAAGGCTTTGTCTATTTATGGTATGCTGGGAAACTGTGTGGGAAAAACAGGTCAGGTTTATTCAGGGACAGTCATGGCGGTTATGACTCAGGCTGGCTCCAGTCAGTTCAAGCTGAGTTCCTGCACCTTTACAGGAGGAAAGAAAGCCAGGGAAGCCAAAGGGTAGGCGCATGAGGAAGGTGCAAAACTTGACCAACCTCACCTACTCCATTCCTCTATGTAGAACCGAGAAGCATAGCATGTGGGAAAACCAACAGCTAGAATATGGATCCTTATCCTAGAGTAGCTGCTACATTCGAACTTGTGGGCAATCTGCTGTTTGTATATTAAAACAAATACAGATTTGCTTGGGGTTGATTGCAAGATTCACGTGACCACTTTAAGTAGATAAAAACAGTAGACTCTAACTTCAGATTTCATTCTTACAGTGGGTCTCTTAGATGGTGAGTGAGATGCCTCAGACTTCCCCAGTTCTGTTTCCTCAGCCCGCTCCTGCTAGTAAATGTCACTGTACACCCAGGACTGATAATTAACAAGCTTTGGGGATATAAAACTTAAGAAGTCATTATGTAATGTACTATGTTCTTGATACTGATTTCTCAGAGTATTTCTTTTGATCAAAGTCCTTGAGAAATTTTTTTCTGGTTGAAATTCATCAAGGACTGAAAAAAACAAAAATAAGCCTACTGTAAGAATGCAGAATATAACTATGCCATTTATTATCTTTGCAACCATGAACAAGTTATGTAACCTTCCTGAGGTTATTGCCAGCAGAATAGAAAGAAAAATAACTTGTAGAGTTGTGAAGATTATATACAATGGGCACTTGATACATAATAATTACCTGCTATCATGATGTTCTCTTTCTCTACTTTTGTTGCAAGTATTTTATGAAGGTCCCAAAGGGTGCCTGGATCCTTCCTTCTTGGAGAACCTGGGACATCTCCCATTAGGACTGTGCAGGACAGTCCCCATTGGAGTTGGATTGACAGATATTCTCTTTAGGTATTAGAAACCATTTAGTAAAGTGGTTCTCAACTTCTACCAGAATGACCACAGTCTTGGACACTAATTTGAATGTCATTTACAAGTATTACAGTGGGCTGGGCTTGTAGCTCAGTGGTAGAGCACTTGCCAAGCACGTGCCAGGCACTGGGTTCCATTCTCAGCAGAGAATCACATATAAATAAATAAAATAAAGGTATTGTGTCCACCTACAACTAAAAATATTTTTTAAAGAAACAAGTATTACAATGAAGAAAACTATAGCCTGGGGTAAATATTAACATTTTTTCTTTCTTGACAATTTCTGTTTGATGAAATATAAAAACATCACATAACTACTAGTCCTCCATTTGTTAAAAAAAAAAGACAACAATTTTATTGAGAAAACTATTTGTTGCAAACTGTAATTAGTGAGGCACCATCTGTGAGAGTCTGTACTTTGCATGAGCTGTGACTATCTAGGCAAATTTTCATGCTTTTTAGCACAGATGGGAGAGAGAAAAGGGTGCAACCAAGCAGAAGTGTGGCATGAATTATCTGATTGGTTACATATGCTCTGTGGTTTAGCAATTGTGTTTATCATCTATACTGTAAATATATTCATTGTCACATTCTTCCTAGAAAGCTTGATTGAGAATCTACATCCAACTTTTTATTCTCAACCTGATTTTAAATAAACCTGCTTCCCCTCAAACTTTAGGTAAACCTTAAGCTTCTTAGCTTGGGTTCCAAACGTTGTATGCCAGTCCTTCCCTGTCCCCCACCACTGGTTCTGATAACCAGCCTCCTGCTACTGCTATTGCTCAGCAAAATTCACATTCGAATGGCTCCTGAATATGTTCACCCATTAGCGAACTTTATCTCATAGCTTCTCTCTCCTTTCTTATCAACCCTACTGATTCTTCAAAGCAAGACACCATCCAAAAATTTTCCTCATATAGTCTCAGGGCTTGTTCATGTAAAAAAAAAAAAAAAAAAAGAATTATAGAGCTCTTAAATTTTTATAGCACCTAAAATATCTGTAAAAATAGCACAGCACTCCAGTTAACTGGGATATTTGAATTTTTTAATAAGCAGGTATACTGAGAAATAACGACATATAGTAAAATGGACTGTATTGTCCTTAAAGAAAAGGGAGACAGTAAGACATCGTGTCCCTGAATGCCCCTTTCTGCTCCCAAAAACCCTGCCAAGTTAAGGGAACAGTGAGAGCTAGCCTGGCTGGAAAGTCCCGATACATAGTACCCTGAAGGACACTGGCTCTCTTCCATGCACACTGGGAACCAGCAAAGTTAGTGTCATCTGTGGAAAGCCACCGGACGATTGCTCCTTGGGATGCCGGGTGTTCGAGCGCACTAAGCAGGCTAATGTAGATGGTGTCACCGCTTCTGCAGCTGAACATATAAAACCCCTCTCTGAGTGGGGATGGGGTCAGAACAGAGGGCACTGTGGAACGCATATGTGTCACCTGTGTCACGGGACAGAAGACTGTGAGGGAGAGGAGATGCTGCTTGGCAAAATTCCATGAGGGACAGAGGTGCTTCCTGTTCGCCTGTCACCACAGAACTCCTCTTGGAGCAGTTACTGATCTCTTGTAAACTTTTCCCAGTGCACCACATGTCTCCCAGTCATCTCCAGGTTCTCTATTTGGTCTTTCCCTTTCCACAACCTACCCCACTGCCTTGGCAAAACTGGGCTGTGGACAAGACACTGACTTTTGGTAAGGGTGTTGAGTTCTGCTTAGGTGTTTTTTTTTATTTTTTAAGAACCTATGTTTTTAAGGTATAATTAACATGTAGTACACTGCATATATTTAAACTGTAACATGTGATAAGACTGACATGTATGCAGTGGTGAAACCATCATCACAATTAAGATGATACACATATCCATCACCCTCAAAAGTTTCCTACCCCTGTCTGATCTTTCCCTGTTGGTGGGAGACCACTGATCCCTCTCGTCAATATGGATCAATATGGATTTCTAGAATTTTACATAAATGGGGTGATGGAACATGTACTGCTTTTCGTTTAACTTCTTTTACTCAGCATTATTTTTTGATATTCTATTGATCCATCTTGTGTGTTATCAATAATTAATTTTTATTGCTAAATAATATTCCAGTGTGTGGATTTACCACCCTTTATGTGTCCACTCACCTGTTGACGGATAAACATTTGGATTTGAGCTATTACAAATAAAGTTGCTATGAACATTCAAGTCCAAGTCTTTTCTTGCATGTAGACTCTCCAGTGGTTCTGCATGCTAACCAGTACCTGGTATGGTCCATTTTTTTTTTATTTCAGTCATTCTAGTTTGGTTTTAATTTGCACTTTCTTCATGACTACTGATATTGAGCATCTTTTCGTGTGCTTATTTGCCATCCACATAGCCTCTTCGCTGAAGTGTCCATTTATTTGGACCATTTTTGTTGGCATTGGTTTTTAAATTGAGTTTTAAAAAAAGCTACTTACATATTCTCCATGCAAATCATTTATCAGATATAATTATGTATTTGAAAATATTTTCTCCCAGATAGTGGCTTGTTTTCCCATTCTCTTAACAATGTCTTTTGAAGTACAGAAGTTTTCGATTTTCATGAAGTCAAATTTATGTTTTTGGTTTTTTTTTTCTCTTTTGGATTGTGCTTTGGTGTTGAAACCATTATGCAACCTTTTAAAATCAGTTTTTGCACTGCTGTGACCAAAAGACCTGACAAGAACAATTAAAAGAGGAGTAGTTTATTTTGGGGGCTCATGGTTTCAGAGGTCTCAATCCATGGATGGCCGACTCCATTCCTCAGGGCCTAAGATGAAGTAGAATATCATGGCTGAAGTGTGGTGGAGGAAAGCAACTCAGGACATGCTATCAAGAAGCAGAGAGAGCTCCACTCAACAAGAACAAAATATATACTCCAAAGGCATACCCTCCAATGACCCACTTCCTGTAGCCACACCCTACCTACCTAGTTACCACCCAGTTAATCCTCATCAGTGGATCAATGCACTGATTAGGTGAAGGCGTTCATAAGCAAATCATTTCACCTCTTAACTTTCTTGCACTGTCTCACATGAGCTTTTGGGGACCACCTCACATCTAAACCATAACAAACCAAACATAATAAATATTTTCTTCTATGCTTTCTTCTAAAAGTTTTCTACTTACAAGTTATACATTTGTTCATCATCTATTTTGAGTTAGCTATTTATATGATGCAAGATATGAACCAAAGTTCTTTTTTTTTTTTTTGCATGTGATAACTAATGTTTCAGCACATTGAAAAGATTATCATTCCTCCACTGAACTGTCTTGGCATCTTTGTCAAAAGTCAGTTTCCCACATATATTTGGCTCTATTTCTAACTCTTTATTCTGTTCCATTGACTATTTATATATATTGTCACCAACACCACACTGTACTGATTTTATGGTAGCACTAAAATCCACCTTGCAATCAGATGATATTAATCTCAATTATGTTCTTCTTTTTCAACACCATTTTGATTTGTTGTTTATTTGCATTTCTGTTAATTTTAGAAACAGCCTGTCAATTTTCTATACAAAAACAGTTCTTGCTTTAATTGAAATTTTGATGAATCTATGGATTAATTTGGGAAATAATATCTTAACGGCATTGAGTCTTCCAACCCATGAACATGGTGTATCTCTCCATTTATTTAGAGCTTTCATTTTTCTCAGCAATAACCTGTATATGTCTTGCATGTATTTTGTCAGATTTATCCCTAAATATGTCTATATCATAGTCTTGATGTCATTGTTAATAGAACTATTTATGTAATTTCAATAGCCACTGTTCATTGTGAATATGTGGAAATATGGTTGATTTATATGTTGATAATTCTATCCTGCAACCTTGTTAAACTCACTTTTTAATCTGCGTGGTTTTTTGTAGATTCCACAGGATTTTCCTACACAGATCATCATGTCTTCTACAAAGTAAAGGTCATTTTATTTTTCCCTTCCAAACAGATTGTGTGGGGGGGAATTTGTTTTATTTTGTCTTTTTTTTTTTTTTTTTTTTTTTTTTTTTTTTTTTTTGTGGTGCTGGGGATTGAACCCAGGGCCTGTTCTTGCGAGGCAGGCACTCTACCAACTGAGCTACATCCCCAGCCCCACCGTGTGTTTATTTACTTACTGCCTTATTTCACTGGTAGCATACCCAGTATAATGCGAATAGAAGTGGGAAGAGGCAGCAACCTAACCTTGCTCTTGATCATAGGGGAAAGTAAGCACTGTATCAACCTTTCACCTTTGGGCAGAATGTTAACCACAGGCCTTTCCTAGGTGCCTTAATCAAACTGAGAAATTTCTCTCTTATTCCTAGTTTGTGGAGTATCAAGTGAGATGTGAGATTTTGTCAAATGCTTTTTTTTAAAATATTTTTTTAGTTGTCAATGGACCTTTTTTGTATTTATTTATAACTGGTACTGAGAATCAAATTCAGTGCCTCACACATGCCTGGCAGATGCTCTGCCACTGAGCCACAGCCCCAGTTCTGTCAAATGCTTTTTTATGGTCAATTGAGATGACTGTTTTTTTTTCTATTTTATTGATTAATGTGGTACATTACTTTGAATGATTTTTAAGTATTAAACTTGCAGTCCTAGCATAAACCCTACTTGTTCACAATGTGTCATTGATTTTATATATTTTTATAAATTTGATTCTGCACTTTCGTTAACTGTTCATGAGGGATATTGGTCTATCGTGTTGTTTGTACATCTTTGGTTTTGTTATCAGCATGATGTTAGCTTCATAGAGAGAGTTGAACAGGTTTTACTCTTTTTCAGTTTTATGGAAGAGTTTGTATACAATTGATATGTTTCTTGAATATTTAGTAGAGTCAATCAGCAAAACCATCTGGGACTGGGAAGGATTTTGACTACAAATTCAAATTTCTTAAATAGATACAGGACTATTTGGTTTATCTATTTCTTCTTAAAAGAATTTATGTCTTTCAAGGAATTTTTTCCATTTTGTCTAACTTATTGAATTTATTGACCTAGAATTATTCATGATATCCCTGTACTAGTCTTTTGATATTTGTAAACACTAGATGGATGTTACCTCTCATTCTAGATTTTGACAATATGTGTGTTCTCCTTTTTTCTTATCATTTTGACTGAGGTTTATCAATTTTATTGGTCTCTTCAAAGAACCAGTTTCTTATTTCATTGATATTTTCCATTGCTTTTCTGTTTTCTATTTTATCATTTTGCACACTAATCTTTTTTATTTCCTTTGTTATGTTTATTTTAAGATTAATTTAGTTTTCTTTTTCTTTTCTTCTTAAGGTAGAAGCTGAGGTCATTAATTTCAGACTTTCTAGTTTTCTGATACAGGAACTTAAGCTATGGGTTTCCCTCTAGGTATTGCTCTAACGGATTACCACAAATGTTAATTTACCATGTTTTCATTTTTATTCTTTGCAAAATAGTTTCTAATTTCCCTCTTTATTTATTTATTGATCCATGTATTCTTCTGATGTGTTATTTGATTTCCGAGTACTTGGGGATTTTAATTATATTTTTTATTGATGACTTCTAATTTGATTCTGTTGTAGTCATAGAGCATATTTTGTGTAACTCAAATATCTTTAAATTTGTTGAGGCTGGCCTTATCGCCCAAAATGTGGTCTAATTTGGTAAATGTTTCTCCATATGCACTTAAAAATTGTTGTTAGATGGATGTTCTTTATAGTGCTCTATAGAATGCTCTAAATATATTTGTATGTCAGTCAAATCAGCTTGATTGCTAGTGTTATTTAAGCCTTCCATACTCTTAGCAGTTTTCTACCTACTCTAGCAATTACTCACAGAGGCCAATTTAAATTTCCTGCCATATTGGTGGATTTATTTCTCTCTCTCTCTCTCTCTTTTTTTTTTTTTTTTTTTTTTTTGGTTTTGATTTGCTTTGTTTTTTTTCTATAAGTATTTTGAAGCTCTGTTATTAGGTAAACAAACATTTAGACTTCTCATGTCCTTTGGATAAATTGAACCCTTTTATCATCAGATGTTCTTTCATCTCTAGTAACATTCTTTGCTCTGAAATCTGTTTGACCTGATATTAATGCACCATTCCAAATTTCCTTTCATTTAATATATCTTTTCCTATACTTTTAACATATCCATGTCTTTATATATTTAATGCGCATTTTTTCTAATATGTAGCAGGTATTTAGGTCTGACTTTTTTTAAATTTATTTTTATTGTAAACAAATGGGATACATGTTGTTTCTGTTTGTACACGGAGGAACAGCATACCATTTGCGTAATCATACATTTACATAGGGTAATGATGTTTGATTCATTCTGTTATTTTTTCCATCCTCCCCACCCCTCCCACCCCTCGTTTCCCTCTATATAGTCCCTCCTTCCTCCATTCTTGTCCCCCTTCCACCCCCCATTATGTATCATCATCTGCTTATCAGTGAGATCATTCACCTTTTGGATTTTTGAGATTGACTTATCTCACTTAGCATGATATTCTCCAATTTCATCCATTTGCCTGCAAATGCCATAATTTTATTATTCTTTATAACTGAGTAATATTCCATTGTATATATATGCCACAGTTTCTTTATCCATTCATCAATTGAAGGACATCTAGGTTGGTTCCACAGTCTGGCTATTGTGAATTGAGCAGCTATGAACATTGATGTGGCTGTATCTCTGTAGTATGCTGATTTTAAGTCCTTTGGGTATAGGCCAAGGAGTGGGATAGCTGGGTCAAATGGTGGGTCCGTTCCAAGTTTTCTAAGGAATCTCCACACTGCTTTCCAGAGTGGCTGCACTAATTTGCATCCCCACCAGCAATGTATGAGTGTACCTTTTTCCCCACATCCTCTCCAACACCTATTGTTGCTTGTATTCTTGATAATCGCCATTCTAATTGGGGTGAGATGGAATCTTAGTGTAGTTTTGCTTTGCATTCCTCTTATTACTAAAGATGGTGAACATTTTTTCATATGTTTGTTGATTGCTTGTAGATCTTCTTCTGTGAAGTGTCTGTTCATTTCCTTAGCCCATTTGTTGATTGGGTTATTTGTATTCTTGGTGTAGAGTTTTTTGAGTTCTTTATATATTCTGGAAATTAGTGCTCTATCTGAAGTATGAGTGGCAAAGATATTCTCCCACTCTGTAGTCTCTCTCATCGCATTGCTGATAGTTTCCTTTGCTGAGAGAAAGCTATTTAGTTTGAATCTATCCCAATTATTGATTCTTGCTTTTATTTCTTGTGCTATGGGAGTCCTGTTAAGGAAGTCTGATCCTAAGCCATCAAGTTGAAGATTTGGACCTACTTTTTCTTCTATAAGATGCAGGGTCTCTGGTCTGATTTCAAGGTCCTTGATCCATTGTGAGTTGATTTTTGTGCAGGGTGAGAGATATGGGTTTAGTTTCATTCTGTTGCATATGGATTTCCAGTTTTCCCAGCACCTTTTGTTGAAGATGCTATCTTTTCTCCATTGCATATTTTTGGCACCTTTGTCTAGTATGAGAAAATTGTATTTATTTGGGTTTGTGTCCGTGTTCTCTATTCTGTACCATTGATCTACCTGTCTATTTTGGTGCCAATACCATGCCGTTTTTGTTACTATTGCTTTGTAGTATAGTTGAAGTTCTGGTATTGCAATACCCCCTGTTTCATTCTTCCTGCTAAGGATTACTTTAGCTATTCTGGGTTTCTTATTCTTCCAATGAATTTCACAATTGCTTGCTCTATTTCTGTAAGGTACGTCATTGGGATTTTAATTGGAATTGCATTGAATCTGTATAGCACTTTTGGTAGTATGGCCATTTTGACAATATTAATTCTGCCTATCCAGGAACATGGGAGATCTTTCCATCTTCTAAGGTCTTCCTCAATTTCTTTCTTCAATGTTTTGTAGTTTTCATTGTAGAGATCTTTTACCTCTTTGGTTAGATTGATTCCCAAGTATTTTTTTTTTTTTTTGAGGCTATTGCAAATGGAGTTGTTTTCCTCATTTCCCTTTCAGCTGTTTTGTCGCTTGCATATAAAAATGCTTTAGATTTATGCGTGTTCATTTTATAGCCTGCTATTTTTCTGAATTCATTGATGAGATCTAGAAGTTTTCAGGAGGAGGTTTTTGGATCCTCTAAATATAGAATCATGTCATCAGCAAATAGCAACAGCTTAAGTTCCTATTTTCCTATTTGTATCCCTTTAATTTCTTTGGTCTGCCTAATTGCTCTGGCTAGAGTTTCAAGGACAATGTTGAATAGAAGTGGTGAAAGATGACATCCCTGTCTTGTTCCCGTTTTTAAAGGGAATGGTTTCAGTTTTTCTCCATTAAGAATGATGTTGGCCATGGACTTTGCATAAATAGCCTTTACAACGTTCAGGTATGTTCCTACTATCCCTATTTTTTCTAGTGTTTTGAGCATGAAGGGGTGTTGTATTTTGTCAAACGCTTTTCCTGCATCAATTGAAATAACCATATGATTCTTATCCTTAAGTCTATTGACATGATGGATTACGTTTATTGATTTATGGATGTTAAACCATCCTTGCATTCCAGGGATGAATCCCACTTGATCGTGGTGCACGATTTTCTCAATATGCTTTTGGTTACGGTTTGCCAATATTTTGTTAAAGATCTTTGCATCTATATTCATCAAGGATATTGGTCTAAAATTTTCTTTCCTTGATGTGTCTTTGACTGGTTTGGGTATGAGGGTGATATTAGCTTCATAGAATGAGTTCAGTAGGGTACCCTCCTTTTCTATTTCCTGGAATACTTTGAGAAGTATTGGGATGAGTTCTTCTTTGAAGGTCTTGTAGAACTCGGCTGAGAATCCATCTAGTCCTGGGCTTTTCTTGGATGGTAGATTATTAATGACTTCTTCTATTTCATTGCTTGATATTGATCTGTTTAAATTGTGTATGTCCTCCTGATTCAGTTTGGGAGGAGCATATGTCTCTAGAAATTTGACAATGTCATCGGTAGTTTCTATTTTGTTGGAATACAAATTTTCAAAGTAGCTTCTCATTATGTTCTGTATCTCAGTGGTGTCTGTTGTGATATTTCCTTTTTCATCACGAATTTTAGTAATTTGAGTTTTCTCTCTCCTCTTTGTTAGTGTGGCTAAGGGTTTGTCTATTTTGTTTACTTTCTCAAAGAACCAACTTTTTGTTTTGTCAATTTTTTGAATAGTTTCTTTTGTTTCAATTTCATTGATTTCAGCTCTGATTTTCATTATTTCCTGTCTTCTACTACTTTTGCTGTTATTCTGTTCTTCTTTTTCTAGGGCTTTGAGCTATAATGTTAGGTCATTTAGTTGTTGACTTTTTATTCTTTTCTGGAATGCACTCCATGCAATGAATTTTCCTCTTAGTACCGCTTTCTAGTGTCCAGAGATTTTGATATGTTGTATCATTGTTCTCATTGACCTCTAAGAATTTTTTAATCTCCTCCCTGATATTTTTTGTTATCCATGTTTCTTTCATTCAATAGCATATTATTTAGTCTCCAGGTGTTGGAGTAATTTCTGTTTTTTATTTTGTCATTGATTTCTATTCTCAGTCCATTATGATCTGATAGAACACAAGGCAGTATCTCTATTTTTTTACATTTCCTAAGGGCTGCTTTGTGGCATAACATATGGTCTATTTTCAAGAAGGTTCCATGTGCTGCTGAGAAGAAAGTGAATCCGCTCATTGATGGATGGAATATTCTATATATGTCTCTTAAGTCTAGGTTATTGATTGTGTTATTGAGTTCTACGGTTTCTTTGGTTGGTTTTTGTTTGGAAGATCTATCTAGTGGTGACAGCGGTGCATTAAAGTCACCCAGAATTATTGTGTTGTGGTTTATGTGATTCCTGAAATTGAGAAGGATTTGTTTGATGTACAGGGAAGCACCATTGTTTGGGGCATAAATATTTACTATCATTATGTTTTCCTGATTTATGGTTCCCTTAAGCAGTATGAAATGTCCTTCTTTATCCCTTCTGACTAACTTTGGCTTGAAGTCCACTTTATCTGATATAAGGATGAAAACCCCTGCTTTTTTACTGAGTTCATGTGCGTGGTAGGTTTTTTCCCATCCTTTCACCTTTAGTCTGTGGATGTCTTTTTCTATGAGATGAGTCTCTTGCAGGCAGCATATTGTTGGGTCTTTCTTTTTAATCCATTCTGCCAGTCTATGTCTTTTATTTGATGAGCTTAGGCCATTAATGTTCAGGGTTATTATTGAGATATGATTCGTATTCCCAGTCATTTGGCTTATTTTTGGTTTTTAAGTTGGCTTGGTTTCTCCTTTGAGTGGTTTTTCTCTAAGGTAGTTCCTCCCTTTGCTGACCTATGTTGTTGTTTTTCATTTCCTCCTCATGGAATATTTTGTTGATAACATTCTATAGCGCAGGCTTTCTATTTGTAAATTCTTTTAACTTTTGTTTATCATGGAAGGATTTTATTTCATCTTCAAATCTGAAGGTTAGTTTTGCTGGGTATAGGATTCTTGGTTGGCAACCATGTTCTTTCAGAGCTTGAAATATGTTGTTCCAGGCCCTTCTAGCTTTTACAGTCTGGGTTGAGAAGTTGGCTGCTATCCGTATTGGTCTCCTCCTATATGTAATCTGATGCTTTACTCTCGCAGCCTTCAAAATCCTATCTTTATTTTGAACGTTAGGCATTTTCATTATAATGTGCCTTGGTGTGGATCTGTTGTGATTTTGTACATTTGGTGTTCTGTAAGCCTCTTGTATTTGATTTTCCATTACATTCTTCAGGCTTGGGAAATTTTCTGATATTATTTCATTGAATAGGTTGTTCATTCCCTTGGTTTGTATCTCTGTGCCTTCCTCAATCCCAATAATTCTTAAATTTGGTCTTTTCATGATGTCCCATAGTTCTTGGAGATTCTGTTCATGATTTCTTACCATCTTCTCTGTTTGGGCAACTTTATTTTCAAGATTAAATATTTTGTCTTCATTGTCTGAGGTTCTGTCTTCCAAGTGGTCTAGTCTTTTGGTGATGCTTTCCATTGAGTTTTTTATTTGGTTTATTGTTTCCTTCATTTCAAGGATTTCCATTTGTTTGTTTTTTTTTTTTTTTTTTTTTTTTTGAGAATCTCTATCTCTTTGTTGAAATGATCTTTTGCTTCCTGCACTTGCTCTTTCAACTTATTGGTATTATCATTCATTGCCTGCATTTGCTCTCTTATCTCATCCTTTGCTTCGCAAATCATCTTAATCATGTATAATCTGAAGTCCTTTTCTGAAATTTCTTCTAACATACTGTCATTGGATTCTATTAATATAGAATCTAGATTTGTTTGGATCATTTTCTTCCCTTGTTTTTTCATGTTGTTCATGTATCTTCCCCTCTAGCAGTGCAGATCTGGGGTATTACAGATTTCCCCCTATAGGCTTATAGTGGCCCTATAGGTTTCCAAAACCCTTTCTTTAAGGGGAGATTGATATTAGCAGTGCCCAATTCAGACACTATGCAATCCTAGACCAAATAGCCCCTATTGTTATTGACAATAACAAAATTGTCCTAATAGAATGAGTTCAAATATTATCTTCAGTAAAACAAACAAATTTGCAATAAGGTCTGCAGTTTCAAATGGAGGACAAAGAGGATGCAGAGGGATGTAGAATGTGGCTGTTAATGGGATAAGAAAAGAATATACAGAAGTTCTAGATAATAGAAAGGGTGAGAGTATAATCAAAAGAAATTGGATGTTAGCATGCAAAAAAGGGAGAAAGAGACTCTGAGGGAACAGGTAAACAAAAGGAAAAGAGAGCAAGAAAAGTAAAGAAATAAAAACTTAAATTTTTTCAATAAGGAGAAAAAAGAAAATCTACAGTGTAACAGTCATATAGTAATGAAACCTCCCAGAGTTCAGTAGCCTGATGCATGAGAGGTACCTGACAATGAACTTCAAGCCTCCAGCAGGCATCTCAGGATGGGTTTTGCCCCACCTAAAGATCGGAGCTACAGCTTCCAGGATTATCCAAGATGGCCACTCTGGCTTCGAAATGTGTTGGCAAATGGGGAGCTGCAACTCAGGGTGTGGCTGTGGTCAGCAGGAGGTCCTGGAGGTGGGATGCGGTTGGTCAGGCAGGGGTCCTGGAGGTTGGATGTGTTTGGTGTGGTTGTGGGATCCTGGAGGCTGGTTGCAATTAGTCGGTCTGGGGTCCCAGTGATAGGGCGCAGTCTGGGGGTCCTGGCGGCAGGGAGCAATCAGTCGATGTGAGGGCCCCAGAGGCAGGGAGTGATCTGTCGGGCTGAGGGATCCTGGAGATGGGGCTCAGTCAGTTCGGCCAGGGGTCCTACGGGGCCTGGCTGTTGTCTCAAAATAGGTCTGAATTTTTATGCAGTCTGACAATCCCTACCTTTTTGTATGTGTGGGTTCAGCATAGTTAATTCTTCTTCTTTTTGGTGCATTATAATTATACATAACAGTGTAGTTTATCACATATCCATACACACACACACACACACACACACACACACACACACAATAAAACAGTATAACTGGTCAACTTCAACTTCATTCCCCATTAAGGATGATTGCACTTAATTTATATTATTTACATTTAATATAATTATTGGTATTGTTAGGTTTAAATTCACCATTGTTCTGTTTTCAATTTGTGTTCCTTCTTTGATCTTTTTCCTCTTTTCTACCAACCTTTGATCAAATATTTTATGATTCTATTTGGTTTCCCTTGTTATCTTATTAGGTATAATTCTTTTGTTATTTTAATTATTTCCTTGAGGTTTATATAAGTTTTGTCTCCGTCAGTTTTGTTTTACTACAATGAAATACCTGAGGCAGATGAACTTTATAAAGAATAGAGGAAAGCAGGTGAGAGAACAGTTAATGACATGAGGAAAGGTGCTATTTTGGATAGAGCAGAGGAGGTCAGTAAAGTCCACTCTGAAATCATTTAAACAGTGACCTGGAAAAAGGAACATGGGAGCCGTGTAGGTATGTGTAGAAAGAGCACTTCAGTCAAGGAGAACTTTTCCTGCAAAGGTCCTGGGGGTGAAGCTTAGTTGGGTTGCTTTAGGCAGAGCAAGGAGACCAGTGTGCCTGGAGTGAGGCCTGAAAGGAGGAAGTGCTGCAGGTGATGAGTTCTGAAACTACAGATCTAAGTCCATTTTGTAGTCATGGCGATGGTGTCATCATGAATAAAGTCATCTTGAGGATGTTGTCCTACCTCTTGTTGAAGAATAGGAGTCACATTCCAAAAAACAGAGGACTGAAGTGTAGTTCAGTTGTTAAGCATGTGCTTAATATGTATGAGCCCTTGGGCTCAATATCTTGCATAAATGAATAAATAAATAAAGACAAAAGAAAACAACCAGAACAAAAACATAGTCTTATTCCTTGTACTACCACAGCACAGCATTCAGGGGATGGCATGGATATTGCTGCCTTTTAGCCAAGATCACTGTGATAATCAGGAGCAGAAAGCAGAGCAGAAAGATTTGAAATCTTATAGTTTGGTCAGAAAAGTACAAGTAAAACTGGGCCTAAGAAAAAGTGTAGTTATTAAAAAGAGTATAGCCACTAAAGAGATACTAAGTAATTTACCCAGAAACGATACAAAAGATGACTTGAGGGCATCTCAGGAATTAATAAGCTCACACCCAAGCACGCTCAAGGATATAAAAGCAAAAATTCCTTTGAGAAGAGACAATAGGGGCACCCTGCTTATACAGGGGTGCATAGGATGTTGTTTCACTGTACTCAGCCAACTGGACACTCAGGCTACTGCAACCATGGTCCCAGGAGGCTTGACTACTGCTCAAGATGGTGGCAGATCTGGGTGTCAACCACAAGGTGCTGGTTCGTCAGGAATTCAGGATGCTAGAGTCAGGAGGCTTCCCCCAAGATTTCAGAGGAAGACCTGTGAGGCCAGAAAAAGTGTAGCAGGGTTAGAGTCCCTGCAACCTGCCCTTGAGAGAGTGATGTGTGAAGCTCTAAAGGTGAAGTCAAAGCTGGAACAGAGACCCCAAGAGTTAAGAGATGTAGTAACATAGACAGTCTGCAAAAGAAAGCTGCAGGAATCAAAGAGAGACAAACCAAGAGAGAGGCCATGTAGGCTGCAACCAGCAAGACCATAGGGGCAGAGCTACTCAAGTCCTTTGTAGAGAACTTCTAAATGCCATGTACCCCATATGCTGACTGTTGAGCAATAGGATTTGCTTGCCCAGCTAAATTTTGGTCTTGCTTTGATTCCATTCCTTCTTTCTATGCCTCTCCCTTTTGCAATGAAAATATTTACTCTGTGTCATTGTACATTAGATATATGTAAACTGCTTTTGATTTTTACTGTCATAGCTAAGTCTGTGCCTTGAGTCTCATATGAGATTTTGGACTTGGATTTTTGGGCAATGCTAAAACTGTTAAAATTAGGGGACTCTTGGAAATGGATTAAATGTATTTCACATTGTGAGACAGGCATGAGATTTTGGGGCCCAGGGCCAGAATGTTATGGTTTAGATGTCAGGTGTCTCCAAAAGCTCATGTGTGAGACAATACAAGACGGTTGAAGTGAAATGATTAGATTGTGAGTACTACACCTGAACAGTGAATTAATGTAATATGGATTAACTGGGTGGCAACTGTAGATAGGTAGGGTATGGCTGGAGGAGGCACACTGGGGGTGTGCCTTTGGGGTATAAATTTTGTCCCTGGTAAACAGAGTGCTCTCTGCTTCCTGATTGCCATGTGTTCAACTGCTTTCCTCTACCACATCCTCTGCCATCATGTTATGCCTCACTTCAGACACACAGGGAGTCTGCGGACTGAACTGAAACTGTGAGTCAAAATAAACTAAGTTGTTCTCTTTAGATCTTTTGGTCACAGTAATGCAAAGTTGATGTAAAACAGGTAGTAAGCTCAATGATGTAAATTCCGGTTGAACAATGTCTATCTATAAATTGAACACCTAAATCTTTAGCCATGGTGGAAGGCAATTGCTAATTCTACTGAAATGTTGACACAGAAGCCAGGAATTCCACAAAAAGTAATTTTGTTTTATAGCATCCAAGCTTCGGATGCAGTGAAATGATGTCATTCTGTCATCATTCTGCCCTTAGCCATTCTGACTCATTTACTGCATCAGTGATCACACTGAATTGACATAATTCAAGTCAAAAATCTCTCCATATCATCTTGGGACTCCTGAATCATTTATTTTTGTTGTGTAACTATTCCCTTATTATTCAATTTTGTTAATGCACACAATGTTCTTTTAAAATAATAGGAGCTCTATTTACAGGAGAAACACTGAGAAGCAATTCAACACAGTGCTTAAGAGCTCATACTAAAGGTGCCATGCTGCCTACATCTGAGTATCAGCTCTGACACTTAACTTTTTTGTGTGTGCCTCAGTTTTCTATTAGTAAAATGGGAATAATAACAGCACTGCATAGGACTGTAGTGGGAATGAAATTAATTCACATAAAGTGCTTAGAATCATGTCCAGGATATTCAATATCCTCAATAATTTGTTATTCATTGTTATTTAGCTCTTATTTTAAATTAAGAATTGACTTGCATGTAATTTGAATCTAAATAGTGAATACAGTATCAGGATACTTGACAGTGCTTGAGGAAATTTTTGAGAGCTAAACAAGCACTAACATATAATGGAGATCCAAGACAGTTTTTCAAGTTCAAAGCAGAGAAACAAGATATTGGATTCTGGTTGTCACTGTACCACCAACCAGCTGTGTGACTCAAGACCTTCCTGCCTTTGTCTGCATCACAAAGGAATTTGCTCACATTCTCTGAAGTCCCTCCTGGTCTTTTATCAGTCCATAAGTCCTTGAATTCAATTTATTTGTTATTGCTTCTGTCAACTAAGTAGTACTATTTACACATATCTGAACATAATATAAATATGAGTGACTTAACAGATTTCCTTAGTGAACACTCTAATGAGAGTTCCACTAAATAAGGCTTAAGAGAAGTTCCAGCACTTTCCCAGGAACTTTATAATACTGTGGTAGTAGGATATAGCCTTTCTTGGTATTGAACATAGGTGGGACTCCTGGTCTATGACTCTTATGAGTTATAATCCTGATAGTCTTATCTTAATATGATATTCTGAAAATAGCCTTTTCGGAAAAAAAAAATTAGTAGTACATCATTTAAATAAGACTTTAAATACTGACTTGATATATAAGATCATCTGAACTTTTGAAAAATCTGTTTCATCTGAGATGAACAAAATAAAACTCATGAAAAATAACAAATTTGTGTTTTACATACTGATTTATTTTAAAGCATAATACATAAGTACATATATATGTGTATATATGTATCACAAAGTAGCTGATAAAAAATAGTTTGAAATACAATTTTAAGCTTCAAATAAAGCCTCTATGGAGGATAAATACACATCCTATTAGCCATAAAAGTATAGTTTCAAAGGCAGACTTTAGACCACTTAAGTCAAACAATGGCTAATGCTTAAGGACTTAAAAATGCACATTTATGAAAATTTCGAGAAAATCCATCAAAATGTTTGGAAAATATATAAACATTAATCATATAATGCAGTATACTTAGAAATGCTTAGCTCACATTTCATAATACTATCTTACAAAATTATTATTATAAAGTGTTCATTATATATTCTGGTATAAACTCTGATATGATACCTTCACTAGGTCTGTATAATATATATTATATTACAGATATATATATACATACCACTTTTTCCCCCTGTGTAATGTCTCTTCATAAAAATATACTTGGGCTAAGAACAATCAGAGCATAGCAAAATGCTGCTTTAATTGTTTAATTAAATGTTGTGTATCCACATGATCAGGAAATGCTGCTTCAGACTTCTGAGCAGCAACGTAACTTCTCTGTAGATCTCCAATCTGTAAGAAATGCCAGGAAAAGAGCAGAATGAGACCAGAAAAAATGAATACAGAAGTGAAAAAAATAAAGACCTACATCTGCATGCTGTAGGAATTCAAAGGGTCCCTAGAGGTAAATTACTCAAATATGCCACTTAAATTTTAGAACTCTCTCACCTGGATTATAATTCCATTTTGAGAAATTTGAGAAAGATAAAATAACCAATTATATAAATAATTTATACTCCATTACAGCTATCTAGTTATGAACTCAGAAACCTTTGTTTCTTTCCCTGTTATTGATAGTACTAAAACATAAAATGACATTTTGTATGCCTAAACAACCTGTTTTATACAGCTGAGGAAAACTATTTATAATGTACCATAAATATACATTTTGATTAGGGTATTATCTTTTAAACAGGAAATTCGAGAAAAAATTCTTATATTTAAGGCATAATAATATGCTGAGAGGCTTTAAACAGTGCTAACAAATAGTACTGGGAAGATGTGTGGTTTTTAAAGTTTACAAAGAAGAAAAAAGTTCATTGAAAATGAATTGTGTTAAAGTCCAGCCTAAAGAAAAACACAAAAATATCCTACCTGAATGTCTCAATTTATCTTGATCCATGTATCCACCTCTAAAAAGACAGCTTTTGGGTATATGCACACAAAAAATCTAGATAGTTCAACTCTGGTGGTTTTGGGGTAAAATAAATATGTATTAAAAATGAATTGTTTTGGCAGGGCACAGTGGCACAGGCCTGTAATTCCAGAGGTATGGGAGGCTGAGGTAGGAGGATTATGAGTTCAAAGCCAGCCTCAGCAAAAGCAAGGTGCTAAGCCACACAGTAAGACCCTGTCTCTAAATAAAATACAAAATATGGCTGGGAATGTGGTTCAGTGGTCAAATGTCCCTAAGTTCAATCCCAGGTACCCCTCCCCTTGCAAAAAAAAGAACTGTTTCATTTTAAAAATCATAACATTTCTTTTTAACATACTATTTTCTTGTGTGGAAATGTTGTCTTCTGCTTAAAGAAATACCTTGTTTTGAGATATAAATTGTCAAAACGTGCTGATCTTCCTGAAAGCAAGTCATCAAGTCTTCTCTGTGGTTTAACTAAGTGGCAGCCCTGGAGCTGGGTGTGAATCTGGAACCAGCCAGCTCATGTGACTGCGGGAGGGCAGTTCTTAACCTCCATGAGCCTCGGTTTGCATTAGAACATAAGCTTCACGGGGTAGAGAGAGGTTTTTGCCTGTTTAACTCATTACTATATCCTTCATTTCAATGACAGGGCCTGATACACAGCACAGGCTTAATAAGTGAAATATCGGTCGTATGAAAAAATGAGTAAGGATACCACAGAGGGGACTGGCAGAGAATCTGAGAAGGTATGTAAAGCACCTTGAACAGCGGCTGGTACTTATCAATCACAAAATATCATAATTCATGAATAATAGCTTATTCTATTTTCAAAACAGGAATGAGTACGTATGGCTTCATATTCATATTATAAAAAACAACATTTTTTATGGCTTTTGTTAATAAAGACTCGTATTTACATCACAAACATTTTTAGCCATTTCCTCATTCTCAAGACAGACTCACCTTCCATGTTAAAGGGAAGTATCCAAGGAACGGTTACAAGATACCTTTTTTTTTGTTTTCTTCTTATTAAAAATGGCACATGATTTCTTTCAGCTTTTGGATATTCACTGACTCTGACTTGCAACAAGCTGTATTTCCCCCATATTGTCCATAATTAGTATCCCTAATTTCACTAACATTCCTAATTTTACAGCAATCATGGCAAGAGACTTGGTGGCAATATGGTTTACAAATAATATAAAGGAATTTATTGCTGTAAAAGCCTACTACAAATCCTTCCCAAACCAAGAATTAATGAGTATTTCTTCAATGATTAAATATTAAGTTTTAAAGCATAAAAGATTTCTTCTGCAATTTAAATTTAGTCAATATCCAAAGATAAATTAAAGCTTATTAAGTGAAGATGTTTGTGTATATAAAAAGAACTTAAAAACTTCATTTCTTCCAACTGAAAAATCAATCTTCTGTTCAGGAACATAAGGTTATAATTTTCTTATTTATCTTAATTTTTTTAAACCCAAAGACAAGAAACATATCAGATAGTAAACTAATAAAGAGAATACCTTATCAGATACAGTTGCAAAATTAAAATGTGGTTCATACATATGGGGTGCTAAAGACGATGCAGTTTGCAAAAGTGCCCTTGCCTGTGGAAAAAAAAAGAAATGAGAACCAAAGGCATATAAGCACATAGCAGTTCTATATCTGGGAGTTCTATTGGTAAAAGAAATCTTTACCTACGATGGGATCTTAATAAACATGGTGCTGGATAAATACAGATGACATTCCTCATGAAATACAAGGACTTTTACTGAAATATAATTAACTACTGATATCATACTCAAATTATGGTAACAGTAAAGATTTCAAGAGAGAAAATACAAGAATTGAAAATTTACAGCAGCTTTAAAGTTATTTGAGAACCACTGTCTGTAACATTTATATTTCAGTTTGACATACAACTTAAAATGTAATCTCAATGCTTTAAATTTAGTCAATATCCAAAGTTTTTTTTGGTGGTAACTGATTTAACAGGCTCCAAGTATCTGTACCCTAAGGCAATAACAACAAAAAAAAAGACCAAAAATTATAATAAATTTCAAAGCCCACAGCTCTGAGCTGGATGACAGTGAGTGAGCATTTATTGTGCTGCTACCAAGTTTTCTAGCAATGGAAAATGATAAGCTTTCTGTTCTCTAAAGTATGCAGAACACAAGATTCACATTACTTTTTGTCCCTTACAGAATCATGTATTGCAGAGACCACGTGAGGAGTGGCACACGATGCTCATACATGCATCATTAAGACACAAACCAATTAGCAACACTCCAACTTGTAGCTAAACTCAAAACCCATTTCCATGATCTGGTGACAAATTCGTGTATTTTTTTAAAAAATGGAAAATAAGAGGATATCAGTTCATATAGGATGCTGGATGTTAATATTTTAAATAATGAAGTGGAGTTAGTATAAAACCTTTTGCCAGAACATTTTGAATTAATTGTATACTAGAGAAACTACAAGGAGGAGGGAAAGACAATGACCAAGATGGGGGCAGAGACAATCACAGAAGTACTTGCCTAACATGAATATGGGCAAAATTCCATGAGAAAGCGTGCCATCTTAGAATAATGCTTATAAAATACAAACCCACCTTATTTATTTTGGGAGCATTTATGAAATAATGCTTCTGACCTTATTGTTTTTGTGTTATTGTGCTTTGAAAAGCAGGTTTGTGGCCCAGCATGCTGCTCGTCATGTCTGTGAACTGAGTAAAGTGACTTTCACTCAAGTCTCTATGTGTTCCTCTCTAAAGTGGCAGAGAATAATATTTGACCCTAATAACCATGGATATTGCAGGAGTATATTCAGCATTGTAAACTTTTGTTATATATGTAACAATAGTTCAACTTATTAAGCACAGATCACGTGCTCAATACCACCCTCCAGTGTGTCAAGTGCTTTACATGCATGATCTAATCCTCACAGAAACACCTTCCAGTAGGCACTAGTGTTACTCTATTTTTATAGATCATCCATTTGTTTCATGAATACTGACTTGGCACGTGCCTGGGGCTGGGCACTTCCTAATGCTGAGAACATACCAGTGACATGTCAGATAGGGTTCCTCTTTCATGCAGTTGACCTTCTACATTCTACATATAAAGTAGGACAGTATCTGGCACAATGAGAAGCACTGTGAAGTAAAAAACGAAAAGTAGATGTTCTAGCCCCCAAGGGCTCCTTTCAATGGTGTTTGAGATGGCCTTTCTAAGGAGGTGGCAGTTAAAACCTGAGTGACAAAAAGAAATGTCACTGCAAGACCTGAGGGAAGAACATTCCAGATGCCCTAAAGGAAGAGTGAGCACTGCACATCTGCAGAAGAGCAAGACAGCTAACATGCCTGGAAGGTTGTTAATGGAAAAGGAGTGGCCAAGGACAGGGTCTGAGAGGAGGCAGAGGCCAGATTATGTGGAGTCTCACAGGTTAGGGTCAGAAGGCCAGATTTTTTTTTTTCAAATGCAAGAAGTTAACTGAAGAATTTATGCAAAAAAGTAAGAATGAAATAATATTGTTTCATAAAAAATCATGTAGACTGTTCTAAGGAGGATGTATCATAGGGTACATTTACTTGTTGATGTAAGTGGGGGGGAAGATCAGCCAGGAGGCTCTTGTGGTTGTCCTGGCAAGTGATGGTGGCAGTGCAGGGAATGAAGTCAGGGTCAGGATGGGGCTTTGACGCAGGACTGACAGGACTTGCTGAATGTGATGTGGGCATGGGGGTGGCAGAAGGAAAAGAGGTTTCAAGGTGGGCTCCCAGGATTTGGGCAGGAACAGCTAGATGGTGGGTGGGGTGGTAAATCATGCAACAGTTCAGCAACACAGGGAAGACCACAAAGGGATATGGTATCCTAATAAAATGAAATGTTCTACTTGGACTCAGGAAGTAACTTGCCCAAGGTCACATAGCTAATACACAACAGAGCTGGGATTCAAATCCTGGCCTATCAGACTCTAGAGCTCTTTTTTTTTTTTGGGGGGGGGGTACTGGGGATCGAACCCAGGGCCTTGTGCTTACAAGGCAAGCACTCTACCAACTGAGCTATCTCCCCAGTCCCTCTAGAGCTCATTTTTAAGTCATATTACAACAGCCACAAATGACAGCTATTCTGTGAAGAAAGCAGACTGTCCACGGTGCCCCCAGTAGCTCCCTGACCTGTTCAACATGGCCCTTCCGCATCTCCAGCACGGCCAGGTTGTTGTAGGCCTCAGCATGGCTGTTGTTGTTGACCAGAGCCAGCCTGAAGCACTGATGGGCCAAATTCGTATCACCTATTCCCTGGAAAGAAAAGCACATTCACATATATGAATACACGTGCTTCCTCTTGCCATCTTCCTTCCTCTATAAATCTTTCCCCCTACACAGAAAAAGCAACAAGTACTGATCGCAAGGGTCAAGTGTGAATTCTGTGTAAGTGCACTCAACTTGGAGATATAAAATGAGCGATAGTGACTCCCAGAAATCTCTCAAATTATACATAAGACTATTAGAAGTCTAGATTTATAATAAACAATCTGAAAATTTCTTCAAATGAATTCATGGCTACCTTTTTTATTAAAGAAATTATATCCAAAGACAACATACCACAGCTATATGCCCCAAGTTGTACCAGACGTCAGCTGTCTCTTCTTCATTTTCAGCCAAAGAAAGGGCACGTTCAAATGAGGTCAGAGTCATATCGTACTGCTGGGCATAGAAGCAACACAGCCCCAGATTGTTAAAAAGCTGGCAATTATAAACGCCCATCTGCAGGAGTCGCCTTTTCAAGTAGCACAAAGAAAAGCTGAGTCACACCAATTTTATCAGAGCCAACTTTTTAAAAAAAAGTTAGAAATGAATTCACCTTATAACTAGTATTACCCCCAAAGAATAGAAATGAAAGGTATTATTATACATAAAAGAAAAATGTTTAAAACAAATACAAAAGCATATCTTTCATAATGGCCAAAAAACAACTTCTATATATTTTTCCTCAAAAAGCTTTGTTAGAGAACAGAAATAAGAAATAAATAGCCATGTAAGGTAAAACTCACACATTTTAGCTTTATAAAGCCTTGGTAAATTCCTAAGACCTTCTCATCTAATTTGAGGACTATTTTACTTCTAAGTTTTCGGGCGTTGCATCCTATTTTTGGCCATCTGTATTTCACAGTTAAGTCAGACCTACTGACTTCCACTGAGCTCCCACTGAGGACATGACCACCAGTGGGCCACTACACTATCCACTGAGCTTTTCCACTGCAACTCAAGAGCCCCATTTTGCCTCTAGACTTTATAAATCCCAAGGGACAAAGGACAAAAAAATTTAATTAAGCAAATGAAAATCCAGGACAGCTGCCCTGAGAAACCCATGACCCACTTTGAGGGTGGGGATTGGTTCAGCTGCACATGCACTGGGCAGCATGTATATATTTTATGTTCTCAACATATATTTGGAAGGAACCCTTGGCAGCGTCAGTTATCTCTCCTACATATTACCCAAGGGCTGAAGTCATAATTTAAAAAAAAATTTTAGGCTGAGCGCAGTGGCACACACCTGTAATCCCAGTGGCTCAGGAGGCTTAGGCAGGAGGATTGAGAGTTCAAAGCCTGCCTCAGCAACTTAGTGAGGCCCTGAGCAACTCAGCGAGACTCTGTCTCTAAATAAAAAAAATATAAAAATGGGCTGGGGAATGTGGCTCAGTGGTTAAGCGCCCCTGGGTTTAATCTCCAGTTCTAAAAAAAAAAAAAGAATTTCATAAGTCACGTGCAGGATAAAGTAAGTATGAACTCAAAAGAGAACTAGTGAGCACAGTTTATTTAGACTTTTTAAAAAAAGTACTTGGAAAACGAATTGATAACACTTCACAAAGCAGCTGATTCTGTTTCAGGTTCTCATCAAGGTTCAGAACATGGAGCTCACTGTTCCTTGTAAATCTCTTACAGTTTCACTCAGTGTCTTTCCATTCGAAGGATTCACAGAGGCAGTGATAATAAGAAGGGTTAAGTAACTACAGTGCTATCATTTGTGGATGAAATAGCTAACTTTTACAATGAGCTAAACACACAATCATCTGGGTAAGTTTCTACAAAGTGCCAACCCCTACAGAGTTACAAATTATTGACTGTCACTTTAATGCTCATAAAGCATCTACATATTAGAATTTTTAGATTCATATACACATGGCATATACATTACAGTTTCATTTATCTTCATTACTGTTTCCCCAATATTTCAAGAAAGTAGTTCTAAAAACTGAATGTAAAGCACACCTATAAAACCGGAGAGCTATTTCTGGTTGATCAGAATAAAAATGGTTGCTTCCAATGCATGCGATAGCTTCCACGTGAGTATTGTCTTGTTTCAAAACCTCTTTGTAGTATTCAGCAGCTGATGAACCATTGTTCATTTCCTGCTCAAGACAGAAGAGTGATACTCTATTAATATTGGACAAGAAATTTTTTGTCTAACCAATTTAAGTTCATTCATTTGGTAACAGAATCATGTGCCAGATTATTCTAGGTCCTAGGGACATGATAGGAACAAAAAGATGAAGTCACTGTCCTCAAGGAGTTTACATCTGGTAGGGAAGACAAACAAATGGATAAATATGTAATGTCTGGTGAGGATGAGTGACATGAGGAGAAACAGCAGGGCAGGAGAGGGAGGGAGGGAGTGCTACACAAGGGCGATCGTCCTGAAGGAGAGGCTATCTGAACAGGGATCTTAAGGAAGTGAGGGTCCAGGACCTGAGCACACCTGGGAGAAGCTCACAAGGGCAGAGAAACTAACAAAATATGCAGCTAAGATGGAAGCACTTAGAAGAACCACTCAGGCACAAGTAAGGAAGAGGGAGAGCAGCACAGGAGACCAGAGAGGCTGTCAGGGCCTTTGTCGACATGGGAAGAGCTTCAGATGTTTTTCCTTCTAAGTTGAGAGAAAGTTATTAGAGGATTAAAAGCAGAGGAGTAACATAATCATACTGTATTCACATTTTTAAAGAATAACCTGGCTGGTAAGCACAGGTCAAACCAAAATAGCAAGGAATGGTAGCAAGGAGACCAAGAATTCAGGAAAGAAATGATGGCAACCCAAAGTTCAGAAATGCGGAGACCATTAAAAGCTGAAGGCACCTTCTGGTTTTTATATACACTTTCTAAACACTGATAATCAAAAATAAATGCATTTAATAGTACCATCACCATCATTTGTGTGATGGGGCCTCACTATGGGGCCCAGGCTGATCCCAATCCCAGTTCTTCTAGTATTATCGATGAATGCTGTATCTCTCAAACCCACTTTCAAGGCCTAATTCAGGTTCCACATCCTCAAGATTAATTATGCTGTGCCCTCATTGCACATGGCTCTCTTCTGCCTCTCAACTTACATGACATTCATTGTGACCTATGCACTTGTTCTCAGGAGGATTCAATTTTTTGTGTGATTGTAATCATATTATATCAAATCTAAGAGACACCACCAATTCTAAGCAGCACCACGCAATGCTTCTTTAAACACAGAATTTTTATTTGATACCCATTCTGACACTTATTTAGATATATTCAGACCTAAACTGTATGCCCTACTGCTGTTTTGCCTACTTTATATGAAGTAGATATGCAAAATAAGTTGAATATAGTATTTCTTCATGTGCAGAGTCAATCTTCTGAATCCCTTTCTGATCTGGTCATCCATACCCAGGTTTTTCCACACTGTGTCATGCATTGGTAATACAGCTTTTCTTTCTTGTTTTTTAATTTTATTTTTATTGATGATTAATAATGTGGGTTTATGGGGTTCAATGTGATTCTTTGATACATGCATATACATTATGGAATGTGCAAATCAGGCTAATTAACATATATGCATCACCTCATACACTCATTTTTTTGTTCAAAGAACATTTAAAATCTACCGGTAACTTTTTTTTTTTAGTTGTAGATGGACACAATACCTTTATTTTATTTATTTTTGTGTGGCACTGAGGATTGAACCCAGTGCCTCACACATGTTAGGCAAGTGCTCTACCACTGAGCTACAACCCCAGCCTCTCAACATTTCTTAAAGGCATGCTTCACTTACCTTCCAAGCTATGGACACTCAGGCATTTTGCTGTGCTGATGTCTGTGCTTTCTTGATCTTACCAGCAGGTGTCAACAAAAGCTTTCAGGCAACAATTAGAAACAACTGCCTCACTCACCATTTAAAGTACGATGCTGCCAGGAATAACCACCAAGTTCCCTTATAAGTGAACTGTGACAACTACATGACAAGTGCCACGTGGCCACAAACCATCAGAGGATGCTACCTACTGCAAGATGCACCCCAATCTCAGAGATGTCAAAAGTGGAAAACACAACGTTTTTAGAAGCCATAAAATGTGATAATTTCTTTGCAAGCAAGACCATGTGATATACCTTTTCCTTAGCACCAAATTTAGTGCTTCTAGATACCGGAAAATTAATAAACAACAATTAATCAACTTCCAAAATTTTCTTAATTTTTCATGTTTCCACTATAACAGAGGTTCTCAAACTTTTTGGTCTTAAGATCCCTTCAAAGTCTTAAAAATTGCTTGGAATCCCAAAGTTTTGTTTACAAAAGTTATATTTGAAAATATTTATTAATTAATTCTAGATAAAACATCAGAACATTACATTTTAACACATTCTTACAAAAATAATGGGCTCTCCTGAGTGGAGAAGGTCTGTCAGCTATTCAACCATGTCTCCACACATGATAGATTAGTTCAACTCAAGGAGACTACTAAATCCTTTGGTCATAGATCTAATGCTACTGCTCCAATTCTGTTTTTATCAATAATAAAGTTAACACCAAAGTGAAAAAACAAGCTGCATATTAGAGTGTACAGAATGATTCTGTTATGACTAAAACATGTATGTATGTATGTGTGCCTTTATACAAAAACATTCTTTTTCACTCTCAATGAAGTTAAAGGTTTGTCTTCTATTTGTTTAAATCTCATGGCTATCCCTCAGCTGGTTCTTAACGTGGAGGACTAATGGGCAAAGAAATGGGTTTATGTAATTTCAGGGAATTTTAGACTTGAAATACTTATTTTGTCAGCAACTTCACATGTAGTTTTTTTTAAAAATGTTTTTCAGTTGTCAATGGACCTTTATTTTACTTATTTGTATAAGTATCTAGAAGCACTAAATTTGGTGCTGAGAATCAAACCTAGCGCATGGCACATGCTAGGCGAGTGCCCTACAACTGAGCCACAACCCCAGCCCTCACATGTAGTTTTTCAATTAAGTTTTATAAACTTATAAAATACTAGACTATGCTAAATAAATTTAAATACTACAAAAGGGTACGAAATTAAAGGATGCCCAAATTCCAGTTGACAGAGGCTGTTTAAAGTTTGAGTATCCTTCAAGAAATTTTGTTCATATAAAGACACACATACAAAATCATCCTATAGATTTCAGTACACAGTTTATTGTTTTCACTCTTAGTGTCTTGGCACTCATTCTCCATATCAAAACAAAGAAATTCACTTTGTTATTTTTTACTTCTGCACAGTACTCCATAATTTATTTAACCAGTCCCTTTTTGGTGAACCTTAGTTTATTTCCATTTTCCCTTTAGAATACTTACATACTTGACTAATGAACAAAAAGTAGTGTATGCAATTATTACAATATAAAATCATTTATATATATCTTTGTGTGCTAGTATGAAAAGATCCTAAAGCAAACTTCCTGGAAGTAAAATCGCCCAAAGAGCATGCTGATTTTAAAGTGTCATTGGCAGTTGCAAACAGCCTCCAAATGGGTTGTATCAAAGTGCACTCCCACCAGCAATGCCCACGTGTGGAGCCTGTTCTCCACATCCTTGACAACACCAGACACCACAGCTTCTTCATCTCTGCCAATCCAATTAAATAATATACAGCATATCACTATTGGTTTAGTTTTTATTTCTCTCTCTCTCTTTTTTTTTTTGTTTGTTTTTTGTTTTTGTTTTTGTTGCGGTGCTGGGGATTGAACCCAGGGCTTTGTGCTTGCAAGGCAAGCACTCTACCAACTGAGCTATCTCCCCAGCCCTCTCTTTTTTTTGAAGACCAACAATGGCACTTTTTAGTTCTAAATGTGAAAGTGGTATTGACTGAAACATTTATTCCTTCAACTTTTGCAGATATAAGCATTTTGCTAGTATTTTGGTTCTTGATCACACCTAATTAATTTTTAAAATTATTTTATTTTTATAGGCTGCATTTTGATTCATTGTACACAAATGGGGTACACCTTTTTGTTTCTATGGTTGTGCATGATGTAGATTCATACCATTCGTGTAATCATACATGTACATAAGGTAATGATGTCTGTCTCATTCCACCATTTTTCATACCACCCCCTCTCATTTCCAAGTAATCTAAAGTTCCTCCATTCTTCTCGCACCCCTCACCCCCCAACTCCCATTATCAGGGTTTTTATTTCTTTAATTATGACAGAGGTTAGAAATTCAACATATCAGATATTCCTTTTTCTATGAGTTTCTAAATCACTTCCTTTGCCTGTTTTCTGTACTATCCTATCTTTTATCCTTTTATTATTGGTATTTTATGTAGCTATAACAGAATACCATAGACTGGGTAATTTTAATGAACAGAAATTTGTTTGGTTCTTGGTTCTGGAAGCTGAGAAGTTCAAAATCAAGGCTCCACATCTGGTGGGGGCTTTCTTGCTGCATCATAACATGGCAGAAGGCATCACATGGGGCAGCACGGGGTGATGGGGTCAGGCAGAGAGACAAGGATCAAACTCATTCTTTTATCAGGAACTCAGTTACAATAATGGCAATTAATCCATTCTCGAGGACAGTCCTCGTGCATGGCCTATTCACCTCTTAAAGGCCTCTATACTGTTGCATGGGATTAAGTCTCCAGCACATGAACTTTGGGGGACACATTCATACCACAGTCGTGTGTGAGGGGGTTGGTAGCTGCCCTCCTAACCCAGGAGAGCTGGAGTAGAGACGTGGCTCAAGGATCTCTGGGCACAATTCTGCGTTCTCATTCCAGGTGACATGAGCCCATGCTAACATTGTTTTTAGTTCAAAAACCAGTAAAGTCCTGGGTTCATAAACATTCCCTGCAGAGGAAAAGTATACATGGATCAATTAAGTTCTTTCAAGTTCTGAGTATGAAAAGCTATTTGTGTAGTTAAAATGGTAAGGCTGGGGGGCATAGTTTAGTGGTACTGCACTTCCCTAGCATGTGTGAAGTCCTGGGTTCAATCCCCAGCACCATGGGCAGGGTGCGGGCAGCTGGAGCTCAGCTGTTGTCTTATGTCTGGGAGGTGACTTTCACCTGCATGGAGAGGGTCAATGGCCACTGGTAGGCTGACAAGAAAACAAGAGCCTATGTAAAAGCCACACAATACATGGATCCAGAACGTCTCTGAGGAAGCATCTACTTTTCATAGTCTTTATGTTCTTGATTAAATGAGTATGTATGAGGGCATGTGCCTGGGCATTTCTGTTTGTGTGTGGAAGTGTAATCTGTAAAAAGGTAAAATAATAAAATAAAACCAAAGTTTGGCTTTATTTAAACTTCTGTTTTTGCTAGTTAGTAAACTTTACTTCTATTTTCTCAAATTTATCAATCTTTCCTACTAAGGTTTTCTGACTGTAGTCATGTTTTAAAATTTTCCCTTGATCCAATTTATACAATTACTATACTTCTGTTTTTCCTTCTTGAACTTTAATGGTATCATTTTTTTAAATTTTAACTTTTTATTTTCTGGGTTTTTTGTTTTTCTTTTTTGTTTATTTGTTTGTTTGTTTGTTTTTGTACTGGGGATTGAATCCAGTAATGTCCTACCACTGAACTATATCCCCAATCCTTTTTAAAATTTATTTAAAATTTTTTTAACTCACTAAATTGCCCAGTCTGACCTGGCGATTTTCCTGCCTCAGTCTCCCAAATTGCTGGGATTGCACCATGCCCCACAGCACCCAGTATCAGTAATGGATTCTTTTAGTATAAGAAATCATTACTCATCCACTGTAGTTTCAAACTATCTAATAATCCAATAATCTGCCTGGCTTAGTAGGCAATTTTTATCACATCCTGAATTTTCACATGTATGAATATATGCAGACTCTATTTTGATCCTTTAACTCATTCCCTGCATCAGAATTGTTTAAATTATACTAGTTCTCTAGTAAAATCCATTAATGTAGATTTTAAAATAACATTTTTCAAGTATATAAATGTTACTTCAAGTAAATGAGAAACTAAATACAATTTCAGTGATTTTCCAGCAGTTATTTTTGAACCAATACACAAAACACTATCAATACTTAAGTTTTAATTATTTAAAGTGAGATAGTGAGACTTCAAATAAGGAAGTTAATGTTGCTCTGTTCTCAAACTGTTATAATTCAGAATCACCTGTGAGCCTGTTAAAAATACAAATAAATACCTGAGTCCCACTTTCCAGGACTTCTGATTCGTAGGAAGAGGACGGTTTATACTTCTTACACATTCCCAGGGTAATTTTCACACAGTGAAGTTCAGAGACCACTAGGATAACCTTTGAAGGGTTAGGTTTCTGATCTCAAACACCTTTCAATAAAGAACAACTAAATTAAGGGCCAGCCTTTCAAACAAAATGCCTCAAGAAAAACTACCAAAAAACAATTTAGCAAAGAGAAATCATTTTTCGAAACTACCTGTACAAAAGAAGCAGTAAACCAAAGGCAGTACAATATGTTCATTTTAAAATAGGCAACATTTAAAAGATGTAATACCAAAATGAAAGTGGTAAATATAAAAGAAATGAACATAACGGAAGAGAATCCCTCCAGGGAATAGCAAGATGCACATAACAAAACTCCCTAAAGGCATATGCAATGTAGGCCACAAGACTAAGGAACAAACTCCGCTCATTAACTCTAATTAGTTAATCTATCTTCACATAAGAGAAACAGAATCTGCTGGAAATCTGACATTTGTGTAGTAAGCTTTGGCAGAAAGGAAATGAACTGTGCACATCCAGGGGAGAACACTGCACCCAACTATTTCAAATCTGTGCTTAGTCCCTAATACCCTATCTGTGCACAACATAGTGTCCCCACAACTAGGATGCTTCCCTTTCCACTTCCCTCTTCCTTACGTGCAAACTCAACTCAGCGCAGCAAAAGGGAAAAGGCAGCTGATGAAGACTGCCCCAGAGCCACTCCCTATCCCAGCCATAGCTACAGTGACTATGACAGAGGCTTGGAAAAATTCTTCAGTGCAGCAGCCACATGTTAAAGATGCAATTGTCCTGAAGCCCTTTGTGCTAGCACCCGCTTCCTAAGAAGGAAGTTTGGGGGGAGTCTGAGAAGTACAGAAGGCAGAGCCTAAATGTCCAAGGGTGCCAACTGTATCAGGAAGTCACCAATGCAAGCAGCATGAATTTCAGTGATTTCAAAAACTGATTCCATTTTGTATCTTTTCTAGGCTTCTTGGTCAAAGCTTTGTTCATATTCAATTTAGGGTCACAACAAGAAAACATAAAAATATTGATGCAAGTATTTATGTTGGCTGATCCAAGTCTTCTATGTATATATCTATCAAAATTATATTCCAAAAGGAAATTACATTTGTAGGTAATTAAAAATAATATTTTCATTAAAAAAGTAAAATTTACAATCATTATAGAAAATTTGGAAAATTCAGGAAGTATTAAAAAAATAAAGATCAATCCTACACTATGCCCCAGATATACCAACTAATACAACCTTTCATTCTTTTTCAGCAAATTTTTAAATCTCATACCTATAATTTTCAAGGAAAGTAAAGAGACCCAAGATTCTGTTCTGTATTGTACTGGAAGTTCTAAGCATAGTGATATTTTTTAAAAGCAATAAAATAACTGAAGAAAAGCTGTATTTCCACACAATGATTAGTTTATGTACTTAGAATATCAAAGAGAATCTATGGACAAGGTCATAAAACTGAAAGAACAGCTAGTATCAAATTAGATTTTAAGAAGTAATACATTCCTGGCTGGGACTGTAACTCAGAGGTAGAGCGCTTGCCTAGCATGTGTGAGGTACTGGGTTCAATCCTCAGCACCACATAAAAATAAATAAATAAAATAAAGATTTTTTTCAAAAAAGAAGTTATACATTCCTCTTCACCAGAAATAATCAAGTAGAAGATGTAAGAGAAAAATACAGGGACTCCTTCACGGTTACGCCCTGGAATACACCTGTGCAGAAAAAGGCCTGAGTCTGCTATCCTTGGAAAGGTTCGTGCCTGGAAACTCAGCTGGTGCCCTACATCAGTGTAAACTTTCTCCCAGTAACATGAGTGGTACAAGCAATGTGGTTTTTGTTGAACCCCTGTTTACCTGTGGGAGTCTGGAACTCTGGTACTTGTTAGGCAGAAGAGTCTAAAAGACCAGCACCCAACAGTGACCTTGGATACTGAGTCTCTTGTGAGCTTCCCAATCATAAAACACTTCTCTTGAGTTGTCATAGTTTGCTAGAAAAGGTATCTCCTCTGTGACCCTACTAGGACACTCTTGGAAGCTTACACCAGTCTTCCTCTGACTTTGCCCCATCAATCTTCCCCTTTACTGATTTTGCTTTTGTATCCTTTTGATCTGGTAAATCGCAGCTGGTGAGTAGGACTGTTCGCTGAGTCTTGGGAACTCCAGTAAATCACTGAATCTCAGTGTGGTTTGAGAGACCCCCAACATAGCCTCTTTAGGGGATAATTACAGAAACTTCATTGAAAAAACAAAGAAGAAGACCTAAATGCAAAAAAAAAAAAAAAAAAAAAAAAAAAATACCATTCTCGAGAATAGGAAGAAAGGCAACACACCTGCCCAGCCCCCACATAGTCAATGTAATTCTGGTCAATATGCCCATAAGGTATCTTTATTGTTCTTATAGGTCAATCCTAAGACCAATATGGAACAGCAAAGAGTAAAAAGTAATGAGCTGTAAAGAAGAAGAAAAATAAGGTGGTAAAATTCTCCAATCTGATTAAGAATTACTGTGGGCTATAGTAATTAAATAGTAGGGAACATAACTAAATAGAATTTACCATAGAATATGACAATATGACTCTAAAATGTATAACAATAAGGAAAAGTACAAAATAGCAAAGACACTTCTGATAAAGATGAATCCCCAGATGGTTAGTAGCAGAGAGAGATGAAAATTAAACTGATACAATATTGGTATAAGGATGGACAAATGAGCCAAAGGAAAAGAATAGAAAGACCCAAAGTATACCCACCATAAATGGAAAAAAACTTATGTTTGAGGTTACAGACCGTATGAAAGGACTGATAAATGGGTGGGACAACAGGTTCACAGGGAAAATAATTTAAATCAGTATCTTGTACCATTCTCTATACTCTTCTGTGAATCTGAATTACCTCACAATAAAAACTTAGTTTGACTAAATGCATACACTAAAATCTCTTATTCTACCAGTGAATCACAGGCCAACCATTATAATTTTATAAACTGTTCTCCTTCCTAACCCTTACTTAGTTTTAGCACATAACCTCAATTTATTTCAACTTTTAAAATACTATGAACCTTACCTCATAGATTCTGGCAATTCCACAAAGCAGGCTTACTTCTCCTGGAAACTTATCTAAGCCTTGTTTGAAAAGATTTAAAGCAGTCACAGGTTGATCCAATGAGATGTAAACCTAAAAGCCAGATACATTTCAATAAAAGCATCAGGCTCTTAAAATAATAGCATTTGTATAGCAAGTTTACAATTATTCATCACTGACAAATTATCTTCTAGATATTATAGTAAAAAATTTTCAAAAATGTTTAGAATTTCCAATAATGATAGTTTCATCTCCACATGTTGTACATAAACATTCATTCATTTCTCCACCAAATACTAATTATAGGCTTACTGTTGTCACAGGGACTGAACAGTAACTAGACAAGAAAGGATCAGAAGGAGATCCTTCTAGGATAGAACAGACATGAGCACAGTCATAAGCTGGCATTAAGGAACTAATTAGGAGGCTGAAGTTAAAGATGCTAGAGAAGGAGGGGATGACCCATGAGAAGGTCTGAGAAAACGCAGTGGAGAGGGTGGTTTTGGAGAAGGCAAACCTGTAGTGGGAGGCAGGTTTGTGAGGTATAGGGTCATGGGGTTGAGTAAGTTAGCACTTGAAGGTTTCCATTTATGAGTATTTAGACAATGAGCATAGAAACACCATATACTTAATAAGAATTTCTAAAATAGTTTACTATGTTTTTATGTATAGAAACATAAGATTATAATACTCATCTTCAGGATCTTGTATTCAGATTCTAAATGGTTAGGTTGTGCTTTGAACAAGGTCCAAAACTGTTCATAATATTTATTGCTAAAGTATGAGTAGAGGGATGGGTATGGATGAAAACTTCAAAATTTTTATCTTATACACTCCTGAATGGCTTTTTAAAATATGATAGATAATACAATTAATACACTAATATAAAATATTTAATAAGATTTATTTTGAGGTAGGGTCTGGCTAAATTGCCTGACTGGCCTCAAACTTGTAATCCTCCCACCTTAATCTCCCAAGTAGCTAGGATTACAGGCGAGTGTCACCATACCCAACTTTAATTTTTAATTGACAATTAAAACTTTAAAAAACAATGTTGTTCCTAGAATCTATTGCATACAAGCATTCTTTCATACATTAAAAAAACAGCGTTAGTCCTAGATAGTCATGTAGGCAAATAACAATAATGAACTTAAATCAACATATGAAAAAAATCGACCAAAGCATGTATTTAACTATAGTTAAAATAAAAGTTTTTTTTCAATTATGTGACCAACAATTATCAGTTAAGAAGATGACAGATAGTGTAACCTGAGCCTTAATTTCAAGTTCTCTTCCAGAAAAGTTTACTATAATGCTTAGAAAGTTCTTTAAGAATTTAAAATATAAGATATAGAAGATAACTTTAGATACCAAACAGCTCCAAATATTTTTGAAAACCACTGTAACCATACTAAGATGGGCTGGGGTTATAGCTCACTGGCATGCACAAGGCCCTGGGTTCAACCCCAGCACCACAAACAAACAAAAAAACAAAACTAAGATCAGCACAGCAAATTCACATAGCAGAACTTTCATTTTCTTTTTAGTATGCTAACTTTTATTACCATATTTAGAAACTAGTAGCCCTTCCTTTTACTTTTCGGTTTAATAGTTTTACTTTGTCAAATACACAGTTGGCAGTTGGTTGCCCTGGCTCATGCATCTTCACCAATGGGTAGGTAACTTCACCCTTGGTATTTCTGGCATAAATTACTTGGGCTCTCTACTTTGAGACCAATTTGATCAGTTCTCTTACTGAGGTACTCCTGAAGGGCTGCCCTGGCCAGGGAACCATGAATCTTCAGTCTCTCAGAGACCACAGCAGGGCTTATAACCTTGTAGCTGAGTTTGTCATAGTAGCTTTGTCAAACAAGACTAGGTCATTGGATCTGTCCTAAACTTTGCCTTTGGACCACTTCCATCCAGCCTCATTCTCATATTAGTTCACTGGGTCTTTTTCTTGGCCGACTTTCTTCTTGTGGTCCTCGGGTGGCATCACAAACCATTGCCACCTAACTGAGATGTCATACAAAAAGCTAGTGCTACCTTTTGTAGCTCATCTTCTTTTGAATCATCTATACTGTACTTTTAATTTAGAAAAATTTTTTTAAAATTTTAAAATATAGTTTTAGTTGTTGATGGACCTTTATTTTATTCATTTATTTATATGCGGTGCTGAGAATCGAACACAGTGCCTCACATATGCTCTACCACTGAGCCACAACCCCAGCCTGCACAGAAAATGCTTCAAGATACAGCAAGATGATAAGATGATGTCATGACAACTACTTAATCAAATGCTTTTCTTTCAAAGTAGCCTTGGTGACGGTCAGGAACTTTATCCCAGTATAGGGTGAGTATCCCTTAATCTGAAATGCTTGGGAACAGAAGTATTTCAGATATTTTTTTAAAATTTAGAATATATGCATAATGTGATGAGCCATCTTGGGGACAGAACCCAAGTCTAAACATGAAATTCATTATATTTCATCTACACCTTGTACACATAGCCTGCATTTTGACTGCAATACGTCACAGGACATTAGATGTGCACTTTTCTCCTTGTGGCTCTCAAAAAGTACCAAATTTTGAAGCACTTGAGATTTCAGCTTTTCAGATTAGGAATGCTCAATCTGTATTGAAAATTCTGGGTGGCCCTTCACTTCTGCTGTGGCTCTGAGGGGCACAATGTAGCTAGCAGGGGCTAGCCTCTGGAGTTCAAAAGACCTGGGTTTGAATACTGGCTGTTAATTGCCCAGTGACCCTGAAAAACTTAGCCTCCTGGAATTAAAGTCTCTTTTTCCTAAGGATTGCAAAGAAAATTATAAAATTTTGTGAGGTTACTGTGAGAATTCAATCAAATTGCATGTACAATGAACCTGATCCATTGACTTACACTGAGTAGGTGCTCAATAAGAGGGAAATAAGATTTTTATTTTTACAGTAGAGTTGAGTAATTAAGCACCTACAAAAAAGCAGTCCCTGTGGTCCACAATCTGCTCAGGCATGAGACAAATGTGTTAGAGAAAAAGCCCTCTCTGGGGCCTGTTACAGATGGGTGGTGAGCTTATGATATTTTCTTCTGTTCTAAAGAGCAATATTCCAAGGGGGGGTTATCTTATTTTTTCATGGCAATCAGTTTCTCTTGAGGTGGTTACTCTCCATATGTTATTTTTCCCTTGCTACAAAGAAAAACAAGTTAAATCTGAACATATTAACTTGCCAAATATTCTTGAAGGAATTGGCAACTCTTTCCACGCAATGGCCTGAATTCCAAAAAGACAGATTTCACTCAATATTTACTTACTTTTGCCAAATAGAGAAATGTATCTACCATTTCCTGCTGCTTCAGGGCTGATTTAAATTGTTTTTCTGCTTCACGATACATTCCTAACCTAAAAAGTCATTAAAAACATCAGACATTCAACTTAAAAATAAATACTACCCCATTTTTCAAATCCTGAGGATATGAATAGAGACAAATTCTACCTATAAGAGTAAGCTTATACCAAAGAAGATAGTGTTGTACACACATACACATTAATATGTATGTTAATAGAGTTTAGAAAAAAGTTGCCTGTTTCCCATACTCACTGGCTATCTAATCGCCAAATGGTGTGTAAAGAGTCTGTCTGCAGCCTAGTCGCAGCAGGACTAAGAGATGCCAGTAAGCCAGGTCATATCAGTTCACTGCCCAAAGAGCTTATGATCAACTGAACATATGGCAAGTGACCTGAATAAATGCTTAGAATCTCCATTTTCCTGGAAGAACTGAAAGATGATATTCCTTTGAAAACATCTTCTGCTCTAAGACCAAAGCTCATTTTTCAGTTATTCTTAAACTAGTTTAATGTAAGCAATAATTTCTACTTGAGAAATACAGCTATCCCATTTCATTATTCTAGTAATCTTTTTTTATCTTTATTAGGTATTTGACACTGACTGTTGTAGTCTATGAATCTGAGATTTGCTCCTTGCCTAAATGAGACTTTCCTGACACCAGTGCCCATTTCTCCGCCTGGGAAACATGTTAGTACCTCTAATCAGCCTCTAATGCTCACTCAGCTTTCACTCAGCCTGTTCTTAACAGAATTGTTAGGCTTTCTCATAACTACTCTTTCTTAGCCACCTAAGAGCTTAGAGATGATAATGTTTTATTTTGTGAAATAAAATTGAAATGATGTATAATATGTTCCAATGTGCTACTTTCATTCAAAGGCTTGAAAGAAGAGCTTTGATCATTTTTCATAACCTAAACCTCAGGCATTGGTATAGCTGATACCCAAAGAGCTGTTGGAAGATGGGATTAAAGAGATTAAAGGTGACCCCAAAAGGCTAGCCTAAAGTCAGAAGACACGCGATGAGGCAAAAGCCTCTACCTCTTAAAGGTCCCACAAATTTCACAGAGTATGTATAAAATGTTATCAAAGTACTCTAAATTCTGAAGAACAATGTATTTAAGAATCAACTGAGCATGCAAGTCTTAATCATGTGACTCAAGTACAGTCATTGAATTCTGTGAATGCTAGTTATCCATGAGAGTCTGTATATTTTTATTAAAGAAGTTGCCTCTTTCCAAAAATGATTTTAAAGGATTACAATAAAAAGATACATGCAAAACAATAGGAAAACATAAATAGATTATTTTTAAGCAATAGAGATGAAGAATAATCAAACTGAAAAACATGAACAGGTAACTAGAGATAGTGAGCTACATGGAAGCCAAAGAAAGGAAAAATATGGATCGTGGTTTTCATTACTGCATCCTTAAAAGCAGTAATCTTCTAGTACTATCAGAAAAGAATCTATTACATGGATTCTTGTACAAAGAAAAAAAATGGAGTAGGCCATGTTCAAAGAAAGTCTAGGGCTAATGAAAATACCAGTCAAATTCATAAATCAGGCCAATATAAGAAAGTCACAGTTCAAAGAGATAGTTCCTACCAGGGGCCAACCTCTTCTCTGATTTAATTCAACAAAACTGTCAAGCAACATCTGCATGCATGTTTCATGATGGTAAGGAGATAAAAAATGAAGGAAATAACAGTCAGGTTCTTAAAAGTAATGATAATCAAAGAGTAATCAAAACATGTTCACAAACAACTTTAATTGTATTATGGCCAATGAGGAAAAAACCTTTGAAAGCACAGAAGAGGGAGTGAATCAATAGAGTTTCATGGAAGTGACAGAAAAGATTTCAACAACTAGATATGGTGGTGGTGGGGTGGGGTGTGTTTTTCCAAATGGAAGCATACAGGCAGGAAAGTACACAGCATGCTACAGGGATGCGGGCAGTTTAGTTTAATTGATAATAATAATAATGGCAGTAGTAAGAAACAGGGGCACACATGTAGACTGGGACAAGATCATGATGCCACATTTCAAATTCAACTTCACTCTAGACGTAATAGGCAATCCTCAAGGAATCCAACAAGAGATGTTTTTTCCACAACAGTTATTCTCTCTGGATTTAGGGAGGACTGTTGGGGGAAGAGACTGGAGATAGACAACCCAAGTAAGAAGCTCCAATCAAGCAATGATACTAAAAGTCAGAATTAGGGCACTGGCATGGTAATGAGAAGTAAGGGGGTGACTTTGAAAACTATTGCAAAGGTTGAATCAGTATAGAACTTGATGAAGACAAGGGAGAGAACTCAATTACAGGCAACATATTTATAATCTGTCCTTGATCTCTCCAGTTGAAGTCAGGAGGTCTGACTGGGAGCTCAATGCATTCTGCATTTGCTCCTCTCACAATGAGAACCATACTTCTAATTATTTACCATTTGTCTAAACCACTTGAAAGAAGAAACAATCTAATAAATCTTGGTGACCCCACTTAATGAGAGCAGTTTCTTGTTAAATATTTTACTGAGTGAGTGAATACTAAATACATAATAAAGATGAGCAGGTATTAAAGAACAGAGAAGTACAATGATTTAATGTGACAAGGTGTACTCATTTAAATGCCAATATGAATGGGTGGCGGAAGAAATCAAAGTTGTGTTTTCCTTTAATTATTAAAGATTTCTGAAGGTTCTGCCTGAAAGCTCAAGATTTCAAGATTGTCTTTAGGAATTGTATTCATAAGAGTTTAGGGGCTGGGGAGATAGCTTAGTTGATAGAGTGTTTGCCTTGTAAGCACAAGGCCCTGGGTTCAATTCCCCAGCACCGCAAAAAAAAAAGAGAGTTTAATGTTTGGTTGGTTTAAAATTACCTTCTGGCAGAAAGTACTTCCTCAACTAGCAGTAGGAAAAAATACTTTATAGAGTTTTGTGTGGGATGCCTAAATGGAAAGTAGTCTTAATTTCAACAGCAGAACAATAAGCATCCTTTTTATTCCCTTTATATTCTTTCCTTTCCCTATAGTTTTTTTTTTTTTTTTTTTTTTTTTGGTGCTGGGGATCGAAGCCAGGGCCTTATGCTTACAAGGCAAGCACTCTACCGACTGAGCCCCTCCCTATAGTGTTTTAATGGCAACTAAAGATTATAAATATTGAAGGGTATTCACAGTAACTGAAGTCTACCCTGTTTTTGAACAATAAAAGACATACTTACCTTTATAAAATGTAATTGTTCATCTGTCTCTATTTTTCCAAATGCTAAATGAATTCAAAATCAGCAACAAGTTTTAGATCTTATTTATGAGTTGCTGTACAAATATTCATAAAATTAACTGCGCCTTTTTTGATCTCTCAGTTTGCTTTGAAATAATTGAACATTAAGTGAATGTAAAAATATTCAGGTCATACAGAAATAATATGGAATTGCAGAAATAGAGAATTGTCATCAAAAAGTAGAGCAGAAATTCTTGCTCTACTACTTATTAGTTATATGAATTTGCACAAATTTCTTTATCGTTGTGAGGCTCAATTTTTCTTACCTGAGAAAACAACTAATTACATCAACTATTCAGAGTGCTGTGAGATTTAAGTGAGATGACATAATATACACACTCTTAACCACAAAGTGTCCCATGGAAGTGAAGCATCAATGTAAATGAAAAGACTTTAAGAACCAAGGTTGGGACTGGAATCAACAGACTCAGTTCCAGTTCCAAACTAGTCCCTGATGAAAGTCACAGCCACTCTCTGGCCTCAGCTTCCTACTGCAGAAAGGAAGCTGGACCTGATAATCTCAAAGTCTCCCTCTTTCTGCTGTGGTTCTTACTGCTACCATGTGATTGTTAAGTAAATGCTTTCTCAAGTCAAAGCTCTTATTTCTTCATGAGGAAATTTATCCAAAAAAAAGGTATCAGATTTGAAACTCTAAAGCATACTGCCACTTCTAAGCCCTTCACAGATAATCAAAGTTTTACCTGTAGTAACATTTTCCAATCTGCACCTTCCACCACCAGTCCTTGTACTGAGAATGCTCTGTGGAAAGGGCAGCCAGATCCAAAGCCTTTGAAAACAATTCATTTTACATTAGGATTTTCTTTTCTGACAATAAACAGAAAGATAAATAATGAAATAAACCATATAATTAGCATCAATCAAAACATGCATTAGAAGTCAGACAGTTGCTCATGTTTCCAGATGGCTCCACCAATTTTCCCTAAATAATCAGTTCCAGATCAGAGGGCTAACAGCAGATGAGTTAGAAACATTGATCAAAGGGAAGCAAATGTACAATATATTTGAATACAATTTTAACATACGAGCCACAAAATTGATACTAAAAGCTCCATAAGTTTTTACCCTTTCCCCACTATTTTCTGTCTAAAAATTCAAAATTCCTCCAAACACAGTGGCAGTCAAGACTTTGATATATAAAACTGGTTCAATCACTGTCTGCAATTTAAGACAGTAGAGAAATAGAGAAAGACCAAGTAAGCTGCGAGAAGGTTTGGAAAATGGGATCATCAAGAAAGTGAAAGGAGTTAGTAGGGTAACGACTACCTTCAACAACCATTATTCCATTATTCTGATATCACTTTAGCCTCTAGCAATTCTAAAGGTCAAACTTCTCTTTGCTGCAAACTGAGGAAGATCTCCTTAACTACCCTTCATCATTTACCTGTTTACCCCACATCTTTAATAACACTAGTTCAGTCCTTCCACTACTCAAGGTCAGACAAGAGATGACCAAATAAGAATCGGGATTTTATAAAGTGAAAACCATTTTGACAAAGAGGAAAGCAAATCAGTCTTTATACAAATTTGAAGTTCAGAAATTTGTTTTTTTTAATTTATTTTTATTGTAAACAAATGGGGTACATCTTGTTTCTCTGTTTATACATAAAGTAGAGGCATACCATTTGTGTAATCACACATTTACATTGGGTAATGGTGTTTGATTCATTCTGTTGTTTCCCCCCCCATCCCTCCCACCCCTCTTTTCCCTCTATACAGTCCCTTCTTCCTCCATTCTTTCCTCCCTCCCACCTCCCATTATGAAGTTCAGAAATCTGAAGTTCACAAAGATTTGGTGACCAGAAGCTGGAGTTATTAAATGAGAATTCTGATTTTTTTTAATACTTATTCTTTCTCTCTAGGTTGAATTTTTTATTCTGTAGCTAGTGTTAATATAATCATGATATCCAATAGCTCAGTTAAAGTAACTCTTAGATTTTCAGTTTTGTTATCACTAAATGCCTCCCTGATTACCAACTACTTCTTAATATTAACTCTTTTCTAAAATGAATGCCAGAAGAGTCCCCTCAATCTCCAACTATAAAATTAATTACTTTTCCATGTGTTCTTTATCTTCTTTTGCTCCAGGGGAGACCTCTAAATATTCAAACTACTTATAAAGAAATGTTGTCGACATGCTGAGCCCCTTAATGAACTTGAAAAAATCAACATCCTCACATAAAAAAAAGCTATGGAAATTAAAAATAAACTACACACTACTTTCATATGCTTATTTTCTGCCCCTCCCCTAAATAAAAATGAAGGGATAAGTTTAAATTCAACTAGCATTATCCTTGGAACTACTAGGAAAATATATTTTCAATCAGTTTAATTCAGACATGTGTTGAATTTTAACTCAATATTTATAAAGACCTTTTCCATCAACTAGGTCATGTTCACTATCATGTTTAATATAAACAGAACTTCTATTTTTAGCAAAAGATGTCATCCAAAAAATTTTTTACATATTCTAACTCCCCAATGCTGAATTTAGTGCTTATAACAACAGGCTGCTGATTTTGCATTCAAATAAGGTCCTGAAACAAGTCATCTCATGAAGACCAATGTGTTTTCACTGATCCAATTAAGTAAAAACATAAATTATTGATAAAGAATAAAAATGGGTTTAAAATGCATTTTAATCATCATTCTTCACATGAAGAATCATGCTGCATTAGAGAAAAACATTTGTGACAATTTCAGATGAACCAAAAGCTCCCCATGGACAGACACCTTTTTTTTACATTTCTGCTGTTGTTTTGGAAGGCACTCAAGAATTAATTGTTTAAATCAATTATTTTCTTTGTTTCCCATCTACGTTGAAAATAGCTTAAGAACCAAGCAAAACTGTCATAGTAAAAGATTCATAATTAAAAGCTACTAACATTAAATTTTTACAATGGCAACAGAAGACCTATATGTTTAAAACCTTTCCCAATTTCTATAAATGAATAACTACAATTACATTTTAAAACTACATTAACTACATTTACATTTTGAATAATTTAATAAAACTAATACCTATATGTTAACAAAGCACTAGCCCATCATTTTTAAAAAATTTTTTTTTAGTTGCTGATGAATCTTTAATTATTTTTATGTGTGCCTCACACATGCTAGGCAAGCGCTCTACCACTGAGCTAACCTCGGCCCATAGCATGTCAATTTTTAAGTTATAGGTTTACAAACCTCCAAATGTAGAAGGAACCTTAGTAGATCTCAACGAGGTTTGTGAACATGTTCAACCTCTAAAGTTTTAAAAGTCATTCTTCTACTATGGTTATACTTGTGACAACTTTAGGATGATGAAATTAAAGAGCATATGGAAATAAAGATTCCAGAATCATCAACCCATATGCCACTTGAGATTTTGCAATATGGCCAATATTGGCCAAAAAGAGGGTGGGGAAAGAGTTATTAAAAATTCAAAGGCAGAAATACGGTTTTCTGTACTTCACTTTTTATTAACATTTGAATACCACTTTGAGTATTTTCTATAGCTATCTATAGCATTCTCCCTGTATGCATGTAGACAAATATAGAATCACCAAAACACATGTCATTTTAGTTTTGTCACTAGTGCCCCTGCCAAATAGGGAAGTACCAAGAGCTCAAAACAAATTTAGATTTCCATTAAAGATAAATTTTATTCTTTTTAAATATTTCAATATCACTTCACAGTATTCTTTATAGTTATCTATAAGAATGAATGTGAAATACTTTTTATTTTAAAAAAACTGGAGGCCACCCAAAGTAACAAGCATAAAAGCACCCCTGATTTCTTAAGCATGTTAAGAAACAAAATTCCTTTTTTGTTTTTCCAACTCAAGTTGCAAAACACACATAAGATAGGGGGAAAAAGCATGCTTTGTGCTCATTATCTAAATTCTTCTTCCATTCAGAAAATAACATTTGTGGGACAATCTAAAAATGACATTTTAAAGGAACAAGCTGATCCACAAGAGTACTGTAATGTGGCAAGTCAGTAAGAGAGCAATAAGAGAACAGCCACCAGGCATCTGTCCTGCTCAGAACTCCCAGTACCCATCACAGGATCAATCTGTAGGCACTCAGTAATTATTTGTTTAAAGAATAAGCCAATCAGTTAATAACTCAGTAAATGAATTAGTGAATAAAAAGGAAAACAGAGGAACCAATAGTTTGTGTTTTTCACTAAGAAAAACAAAACAAATTGTTTCATTAGGTTTTCTACAAATTGTTTTCATTAGGTTTTCTTCTTACCTAGGGTAAGAAGATGAAAATAATAAGGGTAAAATTATAAGCATTTTAATTTATTCCTGTCCCTAATTTATAGTCTAATTTATGTGTAAAAAGTTATAACATTATTGTTGAAATTTTGGTGGAAAGAAAGGTAAAATTAGACTCACTCTCCCTTTTTGCCACGAGGAACAGCTGTTTCCTTCACTGTTGTAATCAAGGTGCTGGTGCAATACAGGCATGTGACATATATTCGAGGCATGAATACATCTCAATCTAACAGTACCACTATTTTCATTTTAAAGTTATTTCTTCTAGTATTTGTCATGAATATATATATATATATATATACATACATATATGTTTAGAGCCATAATCCTATTTAACATACTAAAAGGCATTTTCTCTAATGTAAATTGTCTATTTTTTTAGCCACTTCCATTTTCACAAGTTTTCTAAAAAAATTCAAAAAAGTTTTCTTAAATGTGACGAATTATATTTTAAAATCATGTTTGAAGTACATAATTTCCCTGTTTTCCCTTTATTTCTGTTTTTATTTCTGCTAACTATATAAACACACTCAGTCATAAAGAAGAATGAGTTATGACATTAGCTGGTAAATGGATGGAACTGGAGACTATCATGCTAAGTGAAATAAGCTAATCCCAAAAAACCAAAGGCCAAATGTTCTCTCTTATATTCGGATAATAATACACAATAAGTGGAGGGATAGTACTTTGGATTAGACAAAGGGTAAAGGGAAGGGAAGGGGGATGGACATAAATTGGACATAAATTTCTTATGTTCATATATGAATACACAACCAGTATAACTTCATATCATGTACAACCACAAGAATGGGAAGTTATACTCCATGTGTGTATGATGTGTCAAAATACGTTCTACTCTCATGTATAACTAAAAAATAATAATTTTTTAAAAACTATGTATGTATACATATACATGTGTATATACACATATGTCAGTAAGTTTATATAATTCATATCAGTATGTATTTATATATACACATATATAGGTCAGTAAGTTTTTTTACTTTGCAATTTGCTTCACAAATACAACTTAAGTCTATGAAATAGTCTATTGTTTGGTAGTTTAAATTTTTTAATTCTTCACTTATCAAATGTCTAAAAGGAAGTCTCTAAACAAATTTTCTCAATATTGTCATTTAATGAATTATAGAGATTTATTACAAAAAAAAAGGTTAAAAATTGTGTTTGGCATTGCTTGTTTCTAATATACTGAGTCCTTCACTATTTCTAAAAATAAAAATTAAAAATTTATAAATGGAAACTTCAGTTCACAGTAGTATTTTGTACTATTTCCTTGTTATTGAGATATATTTGAGGGCATTATTGTTGCCTTTTTTCTATTAATTCACTGATTTCTTTCATTGGGCTGGACACACCTCCTCTTATTTGTTACATGGAAATTTAGCCTTCAACATCTGCTAAGCCTCCTCAGCTCCGTTATCCCACATTAGAAGAAATACTTCCTAATGCTTCTATAGTTTTAAATTGCACTCTACAGCAGTAGTTCCCAGTCTTGGCTGAAGTTAGCACTGCCTGTGGAGTTCTTAATAACAACAGATTCACCAGATGTCCCCATGGGGATTCTGATTCAGGAAGTCTAGCACAGAGCCAGAAACCCATTATTATAAAATTCTCCAGTTAATTCAGACACTGAGCCTGACTTAGCATAACTGGCCCAAGATTTGAAGGACAGAAGCTCAGGGAATAGACAGTGCAAGAGGAGCCCCAGTGAGGAAGTTCTAAGTTGCCACACTGGCTGTAATTCATGCAGCACCACTTGTGTCTGCTTTAAATACTGGGATGTGGACAAGATTTCATTTGAAGAAAAACAATTTGCTGATTACATAAAAAGTTTGAAAGTCACTGCTCTCTTTGTTTAAGGTCATTTTTTAAAAATCAATATTTATGAAGATCTATGAATACATTCTACAATACTATTCACATAATACATAAAAGTTAAAATCTTCTAGTCCTTAGACTGTTTAGAATATAAATTAGGAGGGCTGAGGATGTAGCTCAATGATAGAGCACTTGCCTAGCATGCATGAGGTTCTGGATTCCCGAAACTGCAAAAATAATTATATACATGTATACACACACACACACACACACACACACACACACACACACAAATTCAGGAGTGCAGGAAATAAATTCTGTTTTTGTTTTGTTTTTTGTTTGTTTTGGTTGAGGTGGGTTTTGTTTTGTTTTGTTTTCTTACGGTGCCAGGGATTGAGCCCAGGGTCTCACACATGTTAATAAGCACATGCTCAACCACTGACCTACGCTCCAGCCCTGTTTTTTCTGAATATAACTCCTATTCCTCAACAAGAGGTAGGACAACATCCTCAAGATGACTTTATTAATGAGGGCACGACTGCCATGACCTACAAAATGGCCTACAATCTGCAGTTTCAGAACTCATCACCTGCAGCACTTCCTTCTGTGGAGCCACGCTCCAGGCCTCTTTGCTCTGCCTTAAGGAACCCAAGCAAGCTTCTTCCCAGGACCTGCGCAGGGCAAGTCCTTCCTGACTCAAATGCTCTTAGGACACACAGCTGCCTGGCTCCTGTCTTCCTTTCTCCAGGTCTCTGATTCATTGTTTTCAGAGTGGACTTCACTGACCACCCCTGCTCCATCCAAAACAGCACCTTTCCTCATGTCATTAACTATTCCCTCACCTGCTTTCCTGTTTTTTTTTTTATTATTACTGTACTTATTATCCCAAGATGCTTTACGCAGTTTGAATTTGCTTTTTCTATTCTTGCCCAAACAGAATGTAATCTCCAAAAGAGTCAAGATTTTGCCTGCCTGCCTGCCCCACTCTGTGATGTCAGGACTGGAATGGAGGCTGGCACACTGTAGTGGCTCCAAAAAATATATATATATATATTACAAATAAATAATGAATTCATTTTCAAAAAAATAGAATAGCTTTACGATAATCTATAATTCCATTTATAAAATGGAATAGTATTAGAATGTTTCTTTTTAATTATAGTATGACTATATGATTTTATACATCATCACACTGGAATCCTTTTTAATGGCTGACTTTTATTATGAGCAATGTGCATGGTTTCTTAGCTGCCCCAACCTTTCTTTCCCCTTTTCCCTGTAACTACATCTATGAACACTAATCATACTAACTCCTATACTCGATCTGGCCCAAGCTCTCGCCTACATTTTAATGCCACATCTCTCAATCATGCAATGGTGTCTCCACTGGTATCAAAATATCTTTAAGTGAATTATTGAACTTCTTCTCAAACTGACCACTTCTCCTAATTATCCCATCAATCAGTAAAACCATCATTCTTATGACATCATTAGGTATCAGATATGACCTGTGTCTCTGCTTTGTCTCCAGTATCAAACCTATCATTAGTTCTCTCACTTCTTTCTTCAAAGTGTCTTTCTGGGGGTTGGAGATATAGCTCAGTTGGTAGGGTGCATGCCTTACATGCACAAGGCCCTGGGTTCAATCCTTAGCACCACAAAAACAAAATAAAATAAAATGTCTGTTTGGTGATCCCATTTTTTAGGATAAGGCCTATTTATTTCTCATTCTATTTTCTGCTCATGTTTTTGCGATTTCTTTGTATTTCTTTTCCCTTCTTTACATAAAATTCTACTTATTTTGTGGCTCATATCACCCCTCCTGAATTTTTCCCTTTGATACTTGGTAACAGTTTCAGCTTGGCAATTACTTCTTTAATTGTTTCATTTATGTCAATTTTATTTCCTCAGCTAGATTACATGGTTTGTAAGACAAGATAAAGTATCATATTTTAATCAGTTCTCCTGCTGTACGGCATCATGGTTGACACATAGAAAATGCAATTAGGGAAAACATTTTTATTTTCCTGAATATTTAACATATGGATATAAACCTTTTTCCCTGAACTAAGAGTAAAATGAGGAAAAATACTATCAGATATTACAGAATCAACTTCATGTAGCTTAACAAAATTTGTAAGGTTTCTATCATTTACATAATAGCATATAAAAATTTTAAACAAATATGGAAAGTCACACACATATAACCTCAAAATTCCTTGTTGAGAAGCTACCAGAATGATTGACTATTGCTGAAGTTGGATGATAAGGGACTTTATACTATTCTTTCTACTTGAGAATGTTTAAAATCTTCAAACATAAAATGTTAAAGGTGAAAGAAAAGGGCAGACTATAAAGAAATCAAAGATATACATTTTAGTAAACCAATAATACACTATATGGAATTTAAAAAAAAGGATTAACAATGCTATTTGTGTAAAGAATAAACTTTAACATAAGCATGTTATGCAGTATTCTCAATTATCTATATCTTGCCCTTTAGAGAAGAACTACATACTCTACAAACCAAGCACAGTTCTTACCACTTCTGAATTCATACAAATGTTCCCACTGAAACTGAGAGTGAATTTCAAAGTATTATTCTCCAATATTTAATAATCCCATTTGTTTCAAGATAAGAAATAGAACATTTCAGAAACTAAACCCCCAAAGTCAGAAAACTACAATAAAAGAAAATAGCATGAATTCACAACTTACAGTCTTAACATCATTTTCATGATGAAAGATATACTCAAACAAAGCCTACAGAGAAAAAAATGACAAAACACATTAGGTTGTATTTAAATAAAGGCACTCTTTTTTATAACAAGACTCAAATCTAGATCAAATCAAAAATCCAGAACACTCTAAAGTGCCTGGGATTTATAAGAATCTAGCCATCATTTGTTAGAAACTCCCATTTTAAAAGTTTGCTATTTACAAGTGATTTATGTTTCTGTAGACTACAAACTAGAAAGTTCAAAGAATTTACCTTTTTTTCCTTCATATTACATATACTATTTTATTAGAAAGATACAAATGAAAAGTTCATTTTATTTCTTAGATTACAATAAAACAGATTCAACCATTTATACTCTCTACATAAACTACGTAGTGATTGTAACTCAATAATGGCATTCAGACATGTAAGATCTGGAAGTTTCTTCTAAAATAAAGTAAATGTGAGTGCAGGAATATTAATTTTCAAAGCTACACTAACATGGCATTTATAACTATGTGATTCAAAACACTCAGTTTATTTTAACAGAGGGCTACTCAGCCTAAACGCACATTTTGGAATTACATGGGGATCCCAAACCAGACCAATTCACTCAGAAGCTGGGAGGTAGTGAAGGATGATGAAGCACTGGCATTATGTTTTTTTAAAACCCTCAGATGACTCTAAGATCCAGCCAGGGCTGAGAACCTTTATTTTTACTATTTCACCCAACTCATCTGGATAAATGAGTATCTACTGGATTGCTTATTGGTGGTACCACCTTTGTCCATATAACCACTATCTTACACTTGCAAGGAGGCTAGTGCCCCTGGGAGAAAATCAAGGTTATTAACAGAGAAGACTTGGAGGCAACCAATAAAAGAAAAAAAGAAATCAGGACAGGCCCTTCTTAAAAAAAAAAAAAAAAAGTTATAACAATCCTTTCATTTTTTTCTGTTACAAATACAAAAAAAAAAAAAAAATTAAGAGAGTGTGGTTGATACCACCACTGTCAGAAAAGGTTACAACTCCCAAGACTGTCAAAGCATCACCATAAACATCCCAAGAAATGCTCTAATATTAGGAAGGCATCCTGATGAGCCACGGCAAGTTGGGGACCAAAGACAGAAAAACTTGGCATTATTTCTATGATACACTAAAAAAGCACAAAATCTAGTTCAGGTTGCATCTAGCACATAGACCAGGTTTGTCCCACATGCATCTTAATTTAATTGTGGGAGGTGTCTCCACTGACTATACTAGTAATGGAATGGACTTGCCAGTCAGTTACCTCAAGCAAACGGCCTATAACAGTTATTCTACATGAGATATTTTTAACATTCCATCCTCATAAAGGAAAGGAAAATAAGTAAAGCTTTACAATTCTGCTAAACGCAGTTGACTAGACTGCCATCAAACAAGAATTGAAGGAAAAATTCATGAGACTTATTATAGGCTGATTACCTGCCTACCAAAGGCATTTATTTTTAGAATTGAAACTTCAAGTCTATACAACTAGTGACCATTTTTATTTCCCCCAGGACATTTGATACTTGGTAAACATGTTAAACACCCTTAGAACATAGATCAGGATTGAGTGCAGCACTTGAACAGAGTTCACAGAGACTTTAGCTAAAAACTAGGCCAGGCTTCAAGTACTCCTATCTCCGAATTATTCCAAGTCAACCCTAAGTTTTTTCTACTGGAAAGGTCACACACATTTTCCCTTTCTTTCTTTTTCTCATTTTCTTTTTTTCTCTTTCTCTCTCCTTCCCATCTCCCTCTCACTCTTACCTTCTATCCCTCTTCTTCTAATTTCTTTTTACAGGAATTTTAATCTCAGTAATTAGAATTACCAACATAGTTGACTTGCCTACTGTCTGAATTGAGTAATCTTTATTTCTATGCCTGATTCACTGCTGATTAAAAGTACATATTTGTATCCTTTTGACAGCCCTAAAATCCTACAAGAAAATTATTTTTCTGAGAATAGTCCAAGATGAAAAAAATACACACACACTCACAAAATCTCTTAGGCTTCATCCTATGATGATGATACTGCATATCTGCTTTCTTTGTTAAAAATTGCTGTTCTTTATTATTTGAAAAAAGAGAATTGCCTACAATAGTGGTATATGTACTTTATTTCTGGTTAACTTTCCTTAAGACTAAGAGAATGTTTACATATTATAGTAATTAAACATTTCTATTTCAATCAAAAGGTGGCCTTTCCTTCACAAATATTTATCTATTTCCTACATTGCCATGATCATTATACTTCTACCATTACTTTATAATTACAATCATTTTAAGTACATACCTTGGCCAATTTTGGTTTCTGGGAATATTTTGTTAAATTCAGTCTAGATAAATTTATAAAAGGTCCATCAGGACTTGTAAGCATGGAAGCCTATGAGGGAGAAGAAACATGATAGAAGAAAAAACATGAAATCTTCTCTTGAAACATAAATTAAGTTTAATGTGCATAAAAATTATTAAGGCAATGTAAGTAAAAAGAATCCCTTCAAAAATTTCCATATAATTTTTCCTTGTAAGAATAGTAAAAAATGAAATAATAAAACATAAAGTTACTTGGGTAATACAAGGCTATGGGAAAGCTGACAAACTCACTGTGCCCAGCCTGATGTACCTCCCGGATGAGCTGGTGATGGGGCGTGCTGTATAGGCAGTTCTGGGTGTTCTGATGGCCTGTTCCATGGTGCCAGGCCTTCCACTCTGTGTGCTGGGCCTAAGGAAGCCTGTAATGGGCCTTCCAGCTTGAGTGATTGGCCTGTAAAAATTGTCAATTGTTAAAATACAAAGATGATTAATGAAGGAAAGACTCTCATATGGTGTAGTCAATATTGAGTGGCAAAGGGAATGACATAGAAGTTCATACCTGACAGCTTGACTAGGCCCTCCTGTCTGATTAGTTCCAGGGAGTTTCAAAGATGTCCCAGGACCTAGGAGATGAGACAACAAATTCAATTTACATATTATTTATTAATCTGTAAAAACTTTCAGCTAATCTAATTTTCAGAATTGTGCTAGCCTGGAGAAAAAGACTTTATTAGCAGAAAATGTATTTTAGAGAAATGTGTTTGAGATTAATATTCAATGCATGTCTTTCATGTTACTTATGCTAGCACATTAACTCTTCACATTAAGTCTGTAGGGTAGGTAGTATGAATCCATCTAACAAAGGTTGAAAGAATTAAGTAAACAAGTCAACCAGTTAAGAGCTTGGATTCAAATTTAAAACTAGCTGGTTCCAAAGTTCAAAATGATGGTCCTATACTCACAGGTGAACTATCTTTCATAAAACTTCTCTCAGTAAAAGATCATTTACCAACCACATACAGAATTTAGGTATTTTAAGTCTAAAAGATCAAAGTAAAGGGGAAGAAAGACATTTTAACACGAAACATATGTTGTTGTTGTTTTTTTTCCCCAACTTCCTCTTGGAGCTTTAAAATAGTTCTTATCTTCCAAAACACACAAATAACTGTGAACTGAAACAACTATTAAATTACTGGCAAGACCACCATAGTCACTGTAATTATCTAATACCACCTGCACCACTCACCTGCAAGCTGGGGACCGGGCCCTGTGATAATTCCAATAGACATTCACTGCCCAACATATTGTCTCATCACCTCACATCATGTATTAGTCCAAATCATCTTTCATTCTAACAAAGAAGTGATGCTTTAAATGATTATGTTCAAAAAATTTTAATTTAGAATGCTTCTGTTGTTTAGAAGCTCAGATTCCCAGATAAACAATATTCTGAAGTTAGATAAACATTTTAAGGAGAATATATTTTATAACATTTTTAAATGCATAAAATAGCTTTTACTGGAAAATTGTCATACATCAATCTTACACCTTAATATAATTGAATAGCGGAAGGACAGCCTTTGTATTATAAGACAGAACAAAAACCATTTAATTGATTTTTTTCCTATATAAACATGCTTCATGTATATAATGTTTAGATACAGATATGTTGACATAAAGTATAGAAATATGTATACATGTATTCCTCCTATATATAGGTAATATTCCTCCTAACAGCATTCTATTCACTTGACCAGAGAACCAATACTTACGTGGAACTTGGGCAATAGCATTTTCATCCAGAATCATTTCCGCAATTCCATCCTGATCTACATCAATTTCATCTATGTATACCATTTCAGTTAGGGCTCGTGCTTTTAAAATCCAAGCTGCCTAAAAATCACAGATAATAAAATATGTATTACAATAGCATTAGAAATACTAGATAGCTTACAGAAGCTAGCCCTCATTTATTTATTTATTTATTTATTTATTTTTTGGGGTGCTGGGGATCGAACTCAGGGCCTTGTGCTTACAAGGCAAGCACTCTACCAACTGAGCTATCTCCCCAGCCCCCTCATTTATTATTGTTTTACTTTTTATTGAACATGTTTACCAGTTAATATATTATGCTAATTTAAAGGACTATATAAAAAAATTAATGCAAGAAGACGAGGTCATTATTAATCAAGAAACCACTAGTGTATCTAGTGTATCAAAAACCTAGCAAATAAAAGTACAGTAGTTATCTGGTAGTCTCCTAACATTTATTTTTGCAAGTAAAAGAAGATCATTTTAAAAAGTTTTGTAGAATAATAACTTGAATGCAAACTAATAAAGCTACAACCACTATGCTCTTTTTGCCTTCCTCCTTCAGGGCCAAGACTTTCCTGAAGTCTTACTAGACTTTTCAATTTACACCCACAGTCCTCTTGTCTTTCTCCGTGCACCTCTAGTCTTATGAACGTTCTATACTTGACAAACACTACCATTATTTGGGCATATGTTTATCCTTTTATGCATTCTCAGAATGCAAGCTTTTTAACCTTGTTCACTTCTGAATTTTCCATAGTACCTATCCATGTACAATGGTTTTTGTACATAATAGGTATTTGAGAAATACTGGATTGAATTAAGCTAAGATCAATTTCTCTTGATTCCTAATAACTAAGCAATACTTGTAACTTTGTGATCTAGGCAGCAGAAAACCAGCCAGTGTCAGGGTGAATACATGGAAATTAAGGAATCTAAACTAGAAAATATCTGCTCTGCTTTAACTTGAGAAATTCAGTTCCTGTTAAACATATAGAACTGCTTTACCAGAAACCATATGTTTCTGCTTCACTAGAGAAGCAGAGAAAGTTAAGGCTGGGTGTCCTGTGGAGGACTCCCAAAGGAAGAAGGCAACTCTCGAAGCAGCAGCACAGACCTGACTCTAGAGTCTAGCGAGAGCAGCAGCAAGGGATATTTGGAAAGGAATTAGGGCTCAGTACACTAGGGATCTGGCTGTGAAGAGGGCTAAACGAAGGCAACGGGGCTGAGACAGGAACAGTTGAGAGCTACAGGCAGTCCACCAAGTATTCACATAAAGAACCCAAGATACATTCATTCAACTACTCTCTATTTATTAAGACCTCCTAATTATATAGCATCAGGCAAGGTTCTGAGCAGGAAATATAAGGATCCTAATTTTCCTGAACATATATCACCTAGTGGATTGAATGACAGAACAAAGCAGTGCCTGACAGTGACAGTGCGTGGTAGAGGAAATAGATTTTACAGAATCGGAGACAGGAGACCCTTTTGTGAACTAAAGTTATGTGAAAACACATATGAACATTTTTAAAAGAAAATAAAAATGTTATGCTTTCATTTTAATGGGAATAAAAAAGGCTGTCTTCACAATATATTTAAGTTCCTAACGTGAAATTACATTTGGTTAGATGACTTTTGAGACTGTACTTTTCTGGATGTGATTTACTGATTATCAAATAACTTTTAACAAAATGTTTCAAATGTTATGTGTGGATTTTACACAATCAAATGAATAGAACATGGATTCAAAGAACCAATTTGTTCTTTTAAAAAAATCAATTCCAATTGGAACTGCCTCTAGCTGTGGGAGCCACCAAAGTTAAAAATGATCTGAGGTTTTCACTCATAAAAGATCAGGAAAGATGCCAGATCTATATAGTTATTCCCAGGGGCCAGGGAAGTCATCACTGGCTTGAACTAAAGGTTTAATTTTACTTCAAAGATGAAAATAAGCCATTCTGATTTATCTTAAAACTCCACAGTTCATGCTGCCCTGAAAGTATCTGATAGCTTTAAATTTTCAAAAGAATTCCTTTGCTCAGGATTCTGGTGGACAGGAAGAAGGACTGCAAAATTTTCTGTTGAAACAAAGCAGGACATGGGCTCTGCTGGTTTTCCTGTAGACCTACTGTGGCCATATCCTGGTAATACAAAGTCAAAGAAGTTACAGTTTTAGTTTTAGCTCTAAAGAATTTCAATGTAATAAGAAGATGCAATAATAAAAATTTAAAATAAAAAGAAGAATATCATGGGAGGAGAGAGGAAAGGCACCAAGCAGCCTGGAGGTGGACAGAAGTGTATATGAAGAAGGGTATGGAGCTGTGGTCAGGCAAAGGGACCACTAGGTCAAAAGCAGGCTAGCTCAGGGGCTCATGGTGCATTTGCAAACTCCTTAAGAACAGAGTATGGTTGAAGAATCAGGCTGCACAGAGGGATCAGTTAAGGAACAAGGCTGGAGCAAAAGGCAGAGAGTCCAGATGATGATTCTGCATGGCATATCAAGTTACACAGTTTTCTATCCTGATAGGAATCAATGAAGCTTTGAAACTATGATTTAGGGTCCTAGTAAATCAGCTCTTTAACAGTCAAGATTTTAGAATTAGGTATCATTTATATAGTTGGTTATTAGTTACCAAGCACATACTTTAGCTATTTTAAGGTTTGCACTGTTATCTCATGGTCTGTTCCACCATGCTTCTTACATTCATCCCCCTGATAATCTCTTAAATATTCAGGAGATGCAAATTTTTATATTAGGCTAAAACTGAATAATAGAAAGGTGAATCCACTATTCCCTCCCCACCAAATGAATAAACACTTTAGAAGTCAAACAGAAACATCTTTTTCTTTTCTCTGAGAATCTACTTTTTCAAAAACATAAATAGATTTGTATTTGTTTCAATTTTTTAAAAATCTAATTCTTAAGAAATGGAACAAATGATGATCTTCAAATTTAAAGATCTATAATAAAGCTACTTAAACTCTTTTTAGATTTAAAACTTTATCAGTTTGAGAAAAACTAATCTTCCTGATTCTTCTTCTGTCCTACCAAAAAATGACCTTGAAAATGACATATCACTGCTTGATTAAAATCAGACTGTATTCAAAGAACTACTCCTGGCAATATGAACTATCCTGGAGGTTTTAATAAAAACAGCAGATGGGGCTTTAGCTTTAAAAAATATTTTTTATTTTGAAAATAAGCCAAGTATGTTTTATAGCCCCAAATCCTCTGCCTGTTTTTTTTTAAAAACATAATAAAGCAAACATTGATCTCAACTTGTCCCTTGAATCTGAATGAAACTATAAATTTGTTTTATCAGGTATGTTTAAAACTTACTAATAAATGGTAGGATCATGCAACTTAAAAAATTATTTATGTAAATACAGTTGCATATTTATGTGCTGGAAATACTATAAAATCAATAGTTTCTCCCAATCTACATGAATAATCATCATATCAATTATTTACCTTTATATCTGTGAAACATAATCCCATTTCATTCACCTACTGAACTAAGTCTCTAGGATATTACTCTTGAGGCACATAACATCAGGAAATAATACTGACTTACTTGTTCTATCTTTTGTGAGGATAATCAGATTTTAATTATGAGAATAAACATGAAGAGGTCGAAACTATTGGCTAAGCAAAATGCTTTATTCTGTTTCTTTTTTATACAGCATGCAACACAGGGAGTTTTAAGCGATAATTTAATAGATTATTATTAAATAAGTATACCAAAAGAATATTATATCTGATCTATTCAGATCTCATATAAATCAGTAGTAATATTTTATACCCTGCCTACTGTATGCAAACGAAAATTTAGGCACAAGATTTTGAAGTGATATTGTAAAACCTTATTTCTTTTCAAGTTGTAAACATGTGCAAAAAAGAAGAAACATATGAAATGTGAATAACAAGGTCAAAAGAATCCAGCCAGCCTTGTTCCCTTCAGATCATTATCCAGTGGATAAGTAAGTCTACAGGAACAGAACAGGAAGGGAATGCTACCTATAGGTGCTATATGATGCCTATGAGCCAGTTTGAAACTTTTAAATGCCATTTACAGTGTTCCTGCCATACCTACAACGCATATTGTTGGTGTTTTGATTTAATTTTAATCAAAATCTTACAAAATTACTGAGAACAAAAACTTTTTATTTTAACTTAGATCCTTCTTGAATAACTTGTACCATGAAAAAAAAAAAAAGTTTTCCCCAATTACCATTTTGTAAACCAAGACTATAAGCATACAAAAGACAAATGTCATCCTTTCAAAGAACAAAGTGCTACATTTTAGCCCACATACAGTGTTTGTTTAATACTATAGAAACCTCCATATGAGTACTTTGTATATTGATTTCTGTTCTAAAAGGCCTGGTCATTATTCATATGAACTTCATAGGAGGCTCAAATCACTTATTTATCTATAAAACACTGTGAGCATTCTATCTCACTTGGCAGGGCAAACACCCAGCAACATTTAAGCTCTCTGATTTATAGCTCTTCTTTTTCCCAGACTCACTGGAAATCCGCATGGATAAAAGAATGGACAGGCAGGGGTCCCCACAACCAGACCTCCCTCTCAGAAGGCTTCTTCCTAACTCCTTCCCTCGTGTCTTATCCAGTCAGCAGGTCTCTCTCGCTAAGTCTAACCAAGCTGGTTTGGTCAACATGGCTGTCTGGCCAGTGTCCCTGCCTTCCTTCTCACTGTGGCAGGTTCCTCCCTCCTGGAGCTGTCAGGTCAGCTCAACCCCAGACCTTCCAGGCAGAGCTGGCCCACTCTCGTCAAGACCTACGGCCCCATCCATACGGTCTTTCCTGACACTTGTGGTTGTACTGACTTCAGCTCCCTTCCTAAACCCATGGCTCCCTTTGTCTCAGTCTTTACTTTTCTCATCCCTTCTGTTCAATCTTGGTCACTTCTATTTAAGCCCCACATCAATTGAGTAGAGTACATTAGTTCTACAAGGTTATTCACACTTACAAAGTTGGAAATATAACCATTCATTTACATAAGAAGGTACAGAATGTCTGATAGATAAGGCTTATTTTCTAATCCACAAGCCAAGTAGCTATACAGCACATTTTCTACTCTACAGCAACAACTAAGCAGTCATTTAACTAAAATATTCTCTAAACTAAAGGCTGTAGCTAAACCTTTACCTGAGACACTGGAAATTCAGGAGCTGGTTCCTAGAAAGCATTAAGAAGGGAGTAAACATTTTTAAGAAATGTAACTTCTAAAATAAAAAGTCTGAATGACTACCCAAGCATCTGTAGAGAAACTCTATTTCATTCAATAAAACTCCAAATATTAACTTTAATCATTCTCCCCAAGTGGTCTCAAGAGTTTTATAAACTAATATATACTAAAGAGTACTAAATTCTCTAAGATCAGAGTTCTAATGAATGTAACCTCATTCAGAGGACAGAGAGAAGGTATCTCAACTTCTTATTTAATGATAAATACCTCAGAAAGTAAAGATAATTTTGTGACTATATCAAGTTACAAAAGTATCAAGTTACCATACCTCAGAAAGTAAAGATAATTTTGTAACTATATCAAGAAAATATTTCCTTATATTAAAAACTAAGGTAGTTAAATATTCAGACTTCAGTCAGGGAAAAAAAGGAAAACTAAAGAATATAAACCCTTCTATGGCTATTAATAAGAAACTAATATGAACCATAATACTCTCTGTGAAATTTTTATAAATAGACTACATAATACACATTAGTGCTAGATGCTGAGCAACTCAGCATCTGCAAGTTTTTTTCTATCCAAATAGAAAATCATTGGTTAAAAAAAGCAAACTTAGGGCTGGGGTTGTGGCTCAGGGGTAGAGCACTTGCCTGGCATGTGTGAGGCCCTGGGTTAGATTCTTAGTACCACATATAAATAAATAAAAGATCCATTGACAACTAAAAAAAAAATTTTTTTCAAGCAAACTTAGAACAAAATCACTTATAAAATATCTACACTTGCATGTTTAGGCAGCAGCATCTGTTAAGTACTTCATCTGTATCATGTTTTATTGGGAAAACTACTAAGAAAAAGGGGAAACCATGTTTTTCTACAGTTCTAAGCTCCAAAAAGAACACCCCAAATATATTTTTAAAAATATATGATCTGAATAAGCAATGTGCAAGCTATGTGGTCACCCATTCTAGGATAAACCATTTATTTAGCAAGTTACATTGTAGGAACATGAAAGGAAAAGGTTAATTAAGGAAGGCTGGAAACAGTGAGGGCCCTGAAGAATGAGATTTAGGGAAGATTTGGCAATCAACAGAAACAAACACAAGATGGCAACACACAGCACACAGCAACTGGAGGTTGGCAACTCCAGTGCACTTAAGGTATAGATTTCCTAAGCACAGTCCATACTTAGGAAATAGGAATAAACAGGGCAAAGAAAAGGCACATGAAAGAAGTGACACTTTGTATTTTCTTTCTTCTGTCTGTTCATCTCCAGGTCTGTATGGCCCATTATCTTATTTGAGTATCACAACCACCATCTGAAGGAAACAAGTAGGTATTATTATCCATTTTACAGGGTAAGGAAACAAACTCACGATATTAAGTAATTTGCCCAAGGACATGCAAATAGATGAGAGAAGCAAGAACTCTTTCTTGCCAGTGCTTCTTGAAGATTAAAAAAATATATTTCTTAAAGCGCTGGAAGGAACAAGGCAAGACTAGAGGGTAAAGTTTAGGTGGGTGCTGAGATTGTAGCTGAGTGGTGGATGCGTGTTTAGCATGAGCAAGGCCCTGGGTTCCATCTCCAACTCCACAACAAAGTAAAACACTAAAAAGTAAATAACTTTAAAAGTAAAAAGTTACTTTAGGAGAAATACAAAACGAGCCCAATATAGAGGGGGCATTATCAGAGGTGATTGTAGACAATACTTAAAGGAAAGTAAAAGGAGACACTGGTACTAAATAAAAGCTGGAGGATGCTTGTTATTCTGCCCAGGCCTGGAAGATTCTTCAGTGGCCTAAAATGAAACCACTAGTTCAGCCTTACAGAAATCTGTTCACTGATGAAAAGCTTGGTGAACATTCTCTTGTTCTCCTGTCCTTTGGGACTGTGCAGATGAATAACAGGCAGGGAAATGATGTGAAATAAGAAGGTCAGAGAAGAAAATGAGACCTAGAGACTGGAGAGGTGTAGGGAGGGGTTCTATGGATGGAAAATGGAGTCAGGCCTGAACAGGGGTGAGGCAGAGGAGATGTGAATTCCACAACATGCTCCTGGCATCCCTCACACCCATGAGGCACTAGAAAACTTCCCTAAGGGAAGACATGTAAATAAAGTATAAAATAGTGTTATATGTAGTACTCATAGTTAGGGACAAATTACACATGAATTAGGAGGAGGGAAAAAAACAGAAGGCATGGCAAATAAAAAGGGAATGAGAGACAAAGAAGATTATTCTGGAAAGTATCAAATGTCCATGATTTGTGAACTATATCGACATCAATTTCACTGGACATTTTTCTCACAAATGCTTTCCAGATCACCAACAACCCTTTCAGAAAAATATATATGACAAATCCTATATGCAAATATCTCCAGGGTGAAAGCAGTCAGAATCAAGATGGAGTCACTTGTACCAAGGCCTAACAAAAATAAATAAATAATAAATAAAGCTGGAACGGTATAAGAGAGGGGATCTCGTGCCCGATAACAAAAACTATGACAAAAGAATCTGCCAGAACTACAACCTTGAACAATGACCACTAATACCTTGGACAGGAAATATTTCTGCAAAGGACATCTGTCCAGTAACTGTCCATTCAACCTTGAATTGACACCACTTTTGTTATAGATCCTTGAACACCCCTGTTATTAATTCTGTGGCCAAGGATTATTGTTTCAAAATAACTTATGCAATCCTTCTCACTTTGCCTTTACCCCATCCCCTTTGAATTGGCCCATGGTCTCCAACACATGCATGTTCTGCACTGTACTGCTCCCTGCTAGTAATAAATGTCAATTTGACACTAGCTACACAGAGACAATAGCAGCTAACATTTATGGTTACTTACCATGTACTTAAGAAAACCCTCACACAATCCTTTTTGGTAGTGGTACATTACCAATTCCATTATAGCTGAGAAAATGCTGAAGCCAAGGTGTGGAGTTAGTATCTGAACCTAGACACCCTGGGTCAAGAGCATGCACTTTGCTGATTATGCGAGATGACAGTAAGGATGGAAAACAGGCTGCTGTAGGATATGGGGAGACCAAGGACAGTCATGGCTCAGCTGGAGAATCAATCTGGAACAGGATTATGAAGAAGAAAAATCAGGATGTTCCAGTTTGGAGATCGGGCAAAAATTTTTTAAAAAACCACCAAGACCTTCACCTTTGAGTCTCTCTCATTTATAGTTGTGATTTAATTCAGTCCACTCACATAGGGAACCACAGGTTAAGTTCACTTAGTCTAGTAAATTATTTCTGTGGGTATCAATACACTCAAATAGAAAGCACTGGGCCTTGTCCTGGACTCAGAAGATTTGAGCTTGATCCTCAGGAAGCCACTTAGTCACATAACCTTGAAAAAGTCCTACAACCCTCATTACCCTCTCAAATTGGAGCAATAATATCTACTTTTTGGAATAATTTTAAGGCCAAATAAAATCTTACATTTTAAGAATACTTCATTATTTTTAGAGTTCTTCCACATATACTAGCATATTTAAGTATAAGGTTAAAAGACAAGCACTTAACCATCTATTTAGTCTTTCTCAGAACTCAGAACTCACTCCCAGTTATGGATCAAATTAAAATTTTGAATCTCCTTCAAAGTGGGTAAGGACAGGGGAAGCAGAGGCCACTGCCTAGAACCAGCAAGTCCTAATTACCATCAACTTTAGTTCACAGAAGTTTGCGTCCTTCCTTCCTCTCTAGGATACAGCTTTCCCTTAGGCTGCTGTAAATACTTTGGAGACTTAAAATCTCCAGATATTTCTGAATGAAACTTCCTAATTGCCATCAACACTTTGGCTAATGAGTCTACCCTGCTCTACTCTTCAAACTGCTGAGTTGTTGTTCAGAATTCAGTAGTTATTTAGCTAACAGCACAACAATATGTCAAGGTAACACAAAGAAAAACTACCTCATGTTGTCATTTAAGCCATGAGTGAGGCGAGCTTTACTCAGGTCTGGCCCCTCGTCCTTTCTTTGTGCCAGCAAGCAGTCCTACGTGACAGCAAGCAGGAACTCAAGCAGGAGCTGTTTTTATCAGCACAATATGTCATTATTCTATATCTAACAAACTTTCTATCTGGGGCAGTGTTCTATCTTTCTGGAACATTCTGTTTGCTGTGTGCAGCAGCATCCTTAACTGGGGGGATAAATACTTGCTATTGGCAGCATAGTTGCATGTGCTGCTTATTACAGAATATTCCCATAAAATAGAATCACTCATGGCAAGCAGTTTGCCTCACTGTGACTCCAACAAGTAGTAACAGAAAGGAGACACCTGTAAGAGAACAGAGAAATGGATGAGTTTCAGAAGGCTAGAGCGGTCAACTGACCAAGCAACCAAGTGGAAATGTAATCTGCCTAATTCAGCAGTAACAAAAATCCTTATGAACTGCCTGAAAGTATATGGAATCAAAGTATTAAGTCTGGCTAAGTCTCCAGGGCCCCAAAGAGGAAACAAATTAGGTAATTGTAGAGAAAGATATGTTTGGTGTGGATCACCTAATTGCTGTCTCAGCCAATCAACATGGAGCTCACTAGGGAGAACTGGTTTCTTCTCATTTAAGCCAGTGGCTCCCAGTCTTTTCTCCACCTTTGAATTTACACCAAGAACCCCTCCTCTCCATAACATATCTCGTTTTAAGTAAAGATTGATGGCAGGAGAGGAAGAGGTGCATTAGAAAAGCTCTTACCTGTATTTGGATACCTAACCGATGCTCCTACCCTCAGAATCACTGATTTTAACAGTCTGAAAATCTACCAGAAACCCATCCCATTAATGAAAGGATGTTGTCTTTTTAAAAACCCCATTGCCTGAAAACCCGCCTTGTTGCATGAACTGTTTAATTGCAATGGAGCTAAAAAAAAAAAAAAAAGAAAAAAAATCAGGACTGGTTTTACAGCCATGGATCTGACATATGGAACACAGAGAAGAGTAATCAGATTAAGCAACTAATCAGGGTGAGCGACATGAGCTGAGAAAGCGAGCATTCCCTCTAGGTCATATCACTGGACAGAGGGCTTTCTGCATTTTCTCCTTTTACATCTAATAACTTTTTACTATTTTTTAGTCATGATTTCAAGAATACTTAGGGGAAAAAAACAATGCTGCTCTCTGAATTGGTTATTCTTACCATGTTTCATCAAAAAGGGGTAAAGTATAAATTAACCTGCTAAGAACTTTAATAATCTTCATGCTGAGGGACACAGCCTTCCCTCTGTCCCTCACAATTCTGTGTCTGGAAAAAGAGTACAGGAACCATGTTCTTTAAGAACCTGTCCCCATGATCAAACAACATATTATTATGTTCAACCTACCCATGAGTCCTTTTTTAGTCAAATAAAAATGCATTGCTCTGGGACTGGGGTGTGGCTCAGTGGTAGAGCACTTGCCTGGCACATGTGAGGCACTGGGTTTGATCCTCAGCACCACATAAAAATAAATAAAATAAAGATATTATGTCCATTTACAACTAAAAAAATTTTTTTAATGCATTACTCCAAGAAAACATAGTATTCCATCAAATATTCTACCTTCCTAGCTAGCCTAACTACCCTGACTTTGGAAGAACCAAAAAGAAATAAAATTTCATGTCCAAATATAAAATACAAGGCACTAATTAAGATTTTTGATGATACTGTGCCAAAATAGTATCCCTTAAATGGGAAAGAGAAGCAAATGAAATATCCAAGAGTGGGCTCATCTAGTAAATCAGGTCCACATGCCTTCTCTTTGAAGTTCACTGGCTCAGCTTATAAGAAGATTCCGAAGTAACAGATCAATTTAGAGAGGTTCTCCTCACTTGGGAGAAAAATAAGCAAAACCAAAGTGAAAAAATACCACTATGGAAAATAAAAGTTAGCATATGTTTTGGAAAGAGAAAAAAAGCAAAAGCAAAACCAAAAATGAATCCATGTGACACTCAAAAGAAATATTTTCATTTCCTTGCTCCTCTATGTGTTCAGACACAGTTCCAAAATAACATATTCATACTAAAATCAGTTTGGTGGCACTGGAATGATAATTCAAATCACTGTAAAGGAAAAGTACTCTAAAATGTGGAAATTCAATAAATGCCCATGAGGCTAAAAGAGCATACGAAGGTAGTCACCTGGGGGGGTGAGGATTAGCTGCTCCTGCTCGGATCACATTTGGGTTAAATCTTCACAGATGGGAATAACCCCATCATTTGACACCCTCCATTGAAACAACAAAAGCACCATAAGAAACTCCAGTGGTAATAATTACTACTAGAAAAATCTGGAGGAATCCAGGCAGAATTTTCTAAATAGATTTTTTTAAAAACAGCCTCAAAACAAGAAATTCCAATGACATTATTCATAGAAATAGAAAAAGCAGTTATGAAATTCATTTGGAAAACTAAGAGGCCCTGAATAGCCAAAGCAATCCTTAGTGAGAAAAATGAGGCAGGAGGCATCACAATACCAGACCTTAAATTATAGTAAAGAGCTATAGTAACAAAAACAGCACAGTATTGACACCAAAACAGGCATGAAGACCAATGGGATAGAATAGAAGACACAGAGACAAACCCACATACACACAGTTATCTCATTCTAGACAAAGGTGCCAAAAACATACATTGGAGAAAAGATACCCTTGTTAACAAACCGTGCTGGGAAAAGTGGAAATTTATATGTAGCAGAATGAAAATTTAACCCCTATCTCTCACCCTGCACAAAAATCAACTCAAAGCTCAAAGTGAATCAAAGACCTAAGAATTAGACCAGAAAACCCACACCTGCTGGAAGAAACTATAGGCCCAACATTCTAACATATCAGCTCAGGAATTGACTTCTTTAGCAAGACTCCTAAAGTTCAAGAAGTAAAATCAAAAATCAATAAATGGGATAGTATCAAACTAAAAAGCTTATTGACAGCAAAGGAAATAATCGAGAATGTGGAGAGAGAGCCTACAGAATAAGAGAAAACTCTTTGCCACCTGCATTTCAGATACAGCATAATTCCAGGATACACGAAGAACTCAAAATACTTAACACCAAAATAATTATAATAAAAATAATCCATTAATAAATGGGCAAAGGAATTTAACAGATACTTCTCACAAGAAGAAATATGAATGGCCAACAAATACATGAAAAAATGTTCAACATCTCTAGCAATTACAGAAATGTAAATTAAAACTCCACTGAGATTCCATCTCATTCCAGTCAGAATGGTAATTATCAAGAACACAAATAACAATAAATGTTGGTGAGGATATGGAGAAAAGAATATACTCATACATTGTTGGTGTGACTGCAAATTGATGCAATCACTGTGGAAAGCAGTAGAGATTCCTCAAAAAACTTGGAATGGAACCACCATTTGACCCATCTATCCCACTCCTCAGTATATATCCAAAGGAGTTAAAATCAGCATACTACAGTAACATAGCCATATCAATGTTCATAGCAGCATAATTTACAATAGCTAAGCTATGGAGCCAACCTAGGTGCCCTTCCACAGATGAATGGATAAAGAAAATGTGATATATACACCCAATGGAGTATTACTCAGCCATAAAGAATGACTTAGATGACATTTGCCAGTAAATGAATGGATCTGGAGACTATCATTCTAAGTGAAATAAACCAATCCAAAAAAATAAAGATCAAATGTTTTCTATGACATGTAGAACCTAACCCACGATAAGGGCATGGGCAGGGAATAGAAGTTCAGTGAAAGGAAGGGAGGAGGAATAAGAAAAGGAAGACAGCAGAATGAATCTGACATAAATTTCCTGTGTACATATATGAATACACCACAATGCATCTCACCATCATGTACATCCACAAGAATGGGGTCCTACTGGAGTAAGATATATTCCATGCTCGTATGATTATACCAAAACGGAATTTACTGTCATGTATAACTAAAAAGAACCAATAAAACTTTTTTAAAAAAGAAATGAAGAATGCCCTTAATGCAATTATATTTATTTGAAATGGCAAATGTACATTTAAGATGTGCTGAGAATTAAGGATTGGGAGAAGAGAGGACAAGTATCATCAGACAACAAGAATGATCTCCATAAAAAGAAGGGAAGCTGACACGTATGAATAACTCCATCAGAACACAAGTGATCAAGGCACTCATTCCGTAAACGGACAACGGGAGCAGCTGTGTGCCACTCTGACAGGCAACGGAGATACCAGAAGGACCTGCTGTTATGTTCCAAGGAAGGACAATGTTCAAGCTTTTCATCAAAGGAATCTCAAGTTTCCTAAAGCCCTTCATTAATTGCATCAATGTTCTGACATAAATACCATTTTTTTAGTTAATTAAGAAAAAGGCAGAATTCATTTAAACTTAAGGAAAATCACATTGGGAAATATTTCCAACATGAAATCATAAGTAGGTACAGAGGCTGGGACTGTAGCCCAGTGGCAGAGCGCTTGCCTAGCACCTGTGAGGCACTGGGTTCAATCAACACATAAAAATAAATAAATAAATAAATAAATAAATAAATAAATAAATAAAATAAAGGCATGATGTCCATCTACAAATTTATTTTAAATTTTTTTTTTTAAAGTGAGTACAAAATACATCAAGTGGTACTCAGAAAAGCATACAGTACTCAGAAAAGCATGGTGTTTAAAGTTGGGTCAAGGAACAAACAAGATGAGTGAACACTGTCAACTTTTCAATAGCCCTATCCAGGTATCAAATGCCTACTTTGATAACATCAAATTACACTTCAATTCCTGGTAAAATGATACTCATTATTCTGGCAATGCATGTAACTCATTCATTAATAAACTACTATAGCAAAACAAAATAGGAAAAGAGTATCATAAATTTCTCCCAACTCTGATATTGGTCTACTCTGATTTTTATTCAAGTTAAATATAATCCCTCCTCATAAAGATAAAAGAATAACAAAGAATAACACTTCTATGGTATTAGAAATTACATATCACATTATGAAGTATTATTTCAAATCCACAAAAGGAAAAAACAAAACCTATCCCATAATGATTTTAACATGTTAATAGTTAACCAATGCCCATAGAAGTACTTCCTAGTATGATCTTGGGTCCTTTTTTATACTATCAAAATCATACTTCCACTAAATAAACCTAATGCATAATGCTTCCAAGAGGGACAATGAGACCTAATGGAAGCTGTACAAGACCGCATAAAAGAACTCAAGTTCTCACCTAGTTAGCTGCTAATATAAGAGATTTTAAACGAAGTTCCCAATGTGTTTTCCTCCTTTTCCTAGATAAAATGAGTTAACATCTCTTTTACTGGGACTGGGGTTGTGACACAGTGGTAGAGCGCTTGCCTAACATGTGTGAGGCACTAGGTTCCATTCTCAGCACTACATATAAACAAATGAATAAAAATAAAGGTCTATCAACATCTAAAAATTTTTTTTTAAAAAAAGGATCTCTTTGATCATCCCTTCTCAACCATGAACAAAAACTTTGCTGGTTGTGCTTTTTTTTTTGGGGGGGGGGGGGGACCAGGGTTTGAACTCAGGGGCACTTGATTACTAAGCCACATTCCCACCCCATGTTGTATTTTATTTAGAGACAGAGTCTCAGAGTTGCTTAGCACCTCACTTTTGCTGAGGCTGGCTTTGAACTCCCAATCCTCCTGCCTCAGCCTCCCAAACCACTGGGATTACAGGCCTATACCACCCTGCCCGGCACAACATTGTGGTTTTGCCTACTAATTTCCCAAAGTGATACCTCCCCAAGATAACAAGGGAGATATTTGTACACCTGACTCCAAAGAAGGAACCAGGGGTCAAATAAGTTTCAGAACTCCTGGCTTAACATTATGTTAAGCAAAACAAGCCAGACTCAAAAAGTCATATGTTTTCTCTCATATATGGAAGCTAAAGAAAAAAAATAAAGGAAGAGGATCTCATGAAACTGGATAACAGAAGGGGACCAGGGGGAGGGAGGAAGGAAGGGAAATGGGAGGTCCTAGGGAATTAAACTAACCAAATCATGTTATGTATATATACAAATATGTAACAACAAATCCTGCTATTATGTATAATTATAATGTACCAATAAAAACAATTTTTGGAAAAATAGTACTAGCTTAATTAAAATTAGGTAAAGTTATTTCCTTCAGGACTCCTCAAAGGCTTTAATCCGAGTGTCAAAATTCTTTAACACTTCACTCAAATTTTGAAAAAAGACAGAGATTGGGAAAAGTTCAGAAAGAGTTTTGAAAAACTAACCTATGTAAGAGCCAAAATGGCAGCATAGTTTAGACAAAGGAGTAGGCTTACTAGCTTTGCAATTTTGGACAATTTACTTCACTTTGTTCTTCAGGGTTCACCACGAAAATGGGGAAAAGAGCACCAACTCCTAAAATAGTTGAGGATTAAATGAGATAACATAATAAAACTCTCTGCACCAAGTCAGTTAAGCTACTTCTTTTATTTTACCTACTTTGCAAGATTATTCTAAGCATTAAGAATACATATAATTTATAGAATCTATGTCTGAAAATAGTGAACACTTGACATGAGAAAATTAAAATGAACACATAAAATGACCTGAGCACAATGCCTGTCACAAATGAAATCTCAATTCTTAGGTGCAGTGCTGAATGTCTCTATGGACTCAAGATTAAAGGGTCTTAGTCATCAATAAACATTGCTGTTTTGCCTATAACATTTCCCAATGTGACAGCATTTCCTCAGATAATAAGGAAGACATTTGACCCTTGCCCTGGTCAAAAGAAGAAAAAAAAAAGGAATCACTGGTCAAATAAATTTTAAAACTTAATCAAAATTAGGCAAAATTAGGTTTCTTTTCTTCAGAACAACTCAGAGCCTTTAGTATGCATCTTAAATCTCTTAAGAAGGGACTATACGTTTCCCAAATGCATTTAATGAGGAAACTTTCTTTCACTGAGAAGCTCTTGGGACTAGTGTTCGGTGGAACACTGAATGGAAACTATCCTAATTTAATGGAACAATGGAAAGAGCAAGTAAAGTTCTTGCAAACCACTATACTTAAAACAATGTATGGTACATCAAAAGTTCTTGACAAACTTCTATCTTAACAAAAGTCCAACATTTTCTCACAACTCACAAACATATTTGATTATGGAGTCTTTTTTTTCTTCCAGGATTTGTGGGACTATTGTACCAAGAAACACCCTTGGGAAAATGCTTGTCTACAGGAACTTGTTCCTAGTTACTATAGTCAACTACCAGGAACAGAACTTAGCTTAGTATTTCAACTGATACGGGTTGTTCCAGGGGAGATGTACTCTCAACAGGTTATCATCCATCTATCAGCTGGAAGTTAAGGCAGAGCCCAGTAACAGCTTTACATTCAAGCCTGCACTTTCGTACCTCCCTGAAACTTTCTTATTTTTTTTTAACATCTCCAAGGCAACACAACTAGAGGAAAAGCTGGGGAACCAGAACTATCTAGGTACATATCCCTGCAGTTACTAGAAGCAGTCTACTTTTTCTTGCTTTTATTTATTTTTTTTTATTTTTATTTTTTATTTTTTTTGGCCTCTTCCAGGACTGACCTACCCATCAGTTGTATGCCCATCAGACATTTGGTTTATTACCCTTTTCACTCATTATTTATTCAAGATCCCTTTTAACCAATGCCATCATTCCTTCTTCTAGGAGACTTTCAGTCCTATCCCTCCCTCCCGCAATAACAATTTTCTTTGCCCAGGTCATTTCTTTAATAATAAATATATCTTTCCCCCTCATACATTATCATTCCTTTATCTTGCACCTTTGCCTCAAGTTGAACTCATCGCCCAGGATCAAAAGCTCCTTCGCTTTTGGACAACTATCTAAAGATGAGCTGGTAAGATCTCTTTTGATTCAAACGAAAAGGCAGCTGGGTTAAAAGTGGGTGGAGAGTCACAGATCTTTTTTTGCACGGGGTTTTCTGTATGTTTAGACATTACCGAAGAGAGCTTAAGAGTTTGTACAGAGGAAAGTAAATGGAATATCTAAGTTCCTCGCCAAGATAAAATTCAGGGCACTAATTGTGGGTAACTTAAAAAAAGGGGGTGGGGGGATGCTGAAGTTTGCAGTGAGAAAGGTCAAGGCACAGAACTGGGATCCCGGGAGACGCTGAGGGCAAGGACCTGCCTGCCACGGCTCTAAGGGGTCTTGCTCCAGGGGCCTCTGCAGGCCGCTCGGTCAGTCTCGCCTCCGGCCTTCCTCCCCGGCCTCCCTTCCCCGGGGCCGTGGGATCCCCAGAGCCCTCTGCCTCAGCGCGAGGTTGCACGGGCCGGCCGGTACCTGGTCATAAGGGGACTTCTCCAGCATCTGCGTGCACAGATCGGCGCAGAGCTGGAACTTCCTGCGCCTAAAATAGCTCCAGGCCAGGAGCAGCGGCTCCATCTCCGAGCCCATAGCGGCCCAGTCCAAGGAACCGCCAGGAGCGCTGAGCTGCGGGCGTCGGGCTCTACCCGGCAACGCGCGGCGGCCGGGCCTTCCCGGAGAGGTGCCCGCCGCGCGCCTGAAAACAGGAAATAGGAAAACGACGGCGAACGGAATTCAGCTACGGAGTTTGTCCCAACATGGCTGAAAAAAAAAGTGTGTATTATTAAAGGCTGTATATTTCATTAGTTTCGAAAAGTAAGACACCATATCTAAAAAAGCGGTCGTGACTTAGACACCTCGCCTGGGGTCCTCCACCCTCAATAGGAGGGGCAGTTGCCTAGCAACCCACGCTCTGCTTTCCCCGCGGTCCCCCAAAGTTCCAGGAGATGACCCTGGGCGAAATCTCCGTCCTACTCCTCCGCTTTACTTTTTTTCCTGCCCTATTCACTTCTGACTATAAACACAAGCATGGAGTCTGCTTTTCCAATACCAACCTGTCCATCAGGACCCAAAGCCCTAAATCCTAAAACTCTCCAGTTCCTTAATGTTGAAACTACCACAGGCTTTAGAGATTGCTTGATCCAATTCAATCCTTTTACAGATAAGAAACTGAGATAGGCTTGCAGAAGACAAATTATTTGCCTAAAGTCCCGTGGAGTCAGGGAGCTGGAAGTGTAATGTGCGTGCTACAGGTTGTTAATATTTAATTCGAAGATGCATAAAGATTCTCAGTTATAAATTTGTGATATTTCCCCCAAAGTAGACAATGCAAAAAAATAAAATTAAAAGGAACTTTTGAAACATCATTTCCAGAAACGTGCGATTTGTCAAATGTTTATTTGTACATAGTGATTTTTTTTTTTTTTTTTTTTTTTTTCTGGTGCTAGGGATCCAGCTCAGGTCCTTGCACATTCTAGGCAAGCGCTTCACCACTGAGCTACATTCCCAGCCCTAGAGAGTGATTTCTTCCTAATGATAGATAAAAACAGCAATGGTTACAAAGACAAAAGTGTGATCAGGCTAAATCATGGTAGGCCCGGTGGAAAACTAGGGGATCTTTTTCCCTTTCTTTCATCCTACCACACTGGAAGGGGGAGAGAAAAAATTAATACTGCAGAACTTTCTGAGCGATCTCCTTCATCACTGTAGATAAATGACCGACAAGGCTCCTAGCAGAGATAAATCACTTGGAATTGTCTAAAATCACTAGGGAACCATAATGCAGCCATTATATTTAATCCAGATAATTTTTTTGTAGATATCAAAATGAAACTTGAATTTCTAAACTAAGAAGTGGATTTTCTCTAGTTACTAATCAATCCTTATAAAATTTTTGTATCTTGAAAGTGAGTAACTCTCAGGATAATAATTATTATAACTATGTTTATTATAGCTAGTTCATTTATGTGTTCCTGGAAGTGATTCTAGAATGGTAATCTGTCTAAGGGTCTTAATGCAGCAGCCCATTGTGAAGGTCAGATTTTAGGAACACTTGCTGGTAATTGACAGATTCAGTATTTCGCAGGGGCCTTTTGTTATCTGATACCATGTAAGCAGGTTCCTATGTCATTCTCCACGTTGGATCAGACAGGCTTTTAAGATAAACTCTTTTAGAGTAGTTGAGTCATACAGAAAAGTTACAAAGATAGTTTCAGGTTCCCATGTATTATCACCCACTTCTTATTGTTAACATCTTACATTGCTATAGAACGATTATCACAGCTAAGGAACCAAACTGGCATTTTACTATTAAGCAAATGCTATAGCTTACTGGACTTTCAGTAGTTTTCCCCTGATATATATTTTTTTTCTATTCCAGGATTCCATTTAAGTCTTCATGCTATATTTAGTCATCGTGTCTCCTATACCTCCTCTGGTCCAAGACAGTTTTTCACACTTTCCTTGTTAATAATGACCTCGGCAGTTTGTTTGTTTGTTTGTTTATTGTTTGCTTTTTTGATACCAGGGATTGAACCCAGAAATGCTTAACCATTTTTATTTTTATTTTCTAGACAGAGTCTTACTAAGATACTTAGGGTCTTGCTAAATTGCTGAGCCTAGATTTGAACTTGCAATTCTCCTGTCTCAGGCTCCCGAGCCACTGGGATTACAGAAACTGGGATTACAGGTGTGTACCACTGTGCCACCGACCTTGACAGTTTTGAAGAATGCTGGTCAGGTATTTTGTAGAATGATTGGGGAGTTCTGAAAAATACAGATACCTAAATTCCATTCCTAGAGATGCTACTTAAATGGTTTGAGGTAGGGCTGGGATGCCACTGGTTTTGTTGTTCTTGTTGTTTGTTTGTTTATTCAAATGGGTAGCCAGGGCTGAACAATCATGAATCGTATACACTGAGATTATTGACAACTTCCAAGGGAGCAAAAAAATTCATAACTGAGAAAATAAATATATGAAACAAAAAGAGATGTTGAAATATTGTAATAGTAATTCATGTTAACTTCTTTCAGAATGCTGATAATCTTTTTTCTTTCACAAAATCAAACAGATGAAGAAAATTGTGGAATATTTAGAAAACTACAGGATGTTAAGCATGTTCAAATGGAGCAAAGACTTGCCTTTACAAGGTTATAAACATTTGTTACTTTTCTATCATGTAAATATGTTTATGGTTAATTTTATCGATTTGTAGATAGGTTTTGTTGTATTTTTATAATTTCTAACCAATAAACAGAAACTATTTTTTAAAAAGATATGTTAGTAGGAAGGATAGTAGATGTGACGATTCCTAGTGAAGGGGAAAGATAATTACTAGGACCATTTTACTACTAGAGAAAAGGAAGCACAGAGAAACAACTTAATCCCTTTGAAAGGCTCAGTTTCCCAATCAGTGCTAGATCTTAGCTCACAGATCCTTATCTTTTCTCTCAAACAACCAGATATCTCTTTAGGTTAATTCGGTTTAAAATAAAATACCTAAGACAATAGTGTACCTTTCAATGCAAAGATTAAATTTTCCTAAATGTTAAATTTGAATTATTCTTGTCAGATAATTTAACCCAAAAGAAAAACAAAAAGTAACGAAAGAGATGTTCTCTTGGTCAGTAAGACCCCATGCTTGGCAATTAAGCATGCAGAAATAAACAAGACAGGTCTCCTGCCCCATGGGTATTTACATATAAAGAGTAGTTAGTGGAAAGAGTAGTTAGTGGAACAGGTCACAGTGTTTTCAACTTAGGTAAATTAACCGTCAGTAGAGGGTGTTGACTAAAAATCCATGTTGCTAGAAAGTTTTTTCTTAAGATCTCAAATGAACTGTTTTCATATGATTTCTTTGACATCTTACATGTCATCTTGGTATCAGCCTTCTAGATAATTTGTTATTCATTCAACTAACGTTTATTGAGTGCCTATGTATGCCATGCATTTTATAACTGTATAGGCTATAGGGGATACAATAATGAGTATAACAAAGTCTCTATTCACATGCGTGAGAGGGGAAATTACAACTTTTGGTAAAGTAGGATAAGGATATTTCTTTCTATCTTAAATCATACCAACAACATATGGAACAATACATTCTTAGTAAAATCCAGAACACCCAGTCAAATCTAGAACAAGATTATGCTAGCACTATTAGTATTTAATGTTGTTCAGTACATTCTGGTCAATACCAAGAACAGAGTAAGAGGTTTGGTACTGGAAAGGCAGAGCCAAAATTAATGTTTCACAATTGCAGATAACTGACTTTCTAGAAAACTTCATTATGTGGAAAATTTGGGGTTTTTGAATATTTATTTTGTATTCTGTGATTAAGGGGACACTTTGGTTCAATTACTCAGAAAACTACTAAAGTCTCATGCTCATTCTAATCTATATAACAAATATTGTCTCTGCCTTGTCCTTTCTGTGCCATTGATATGAAGGTCAATATTTATAGCTAGATGATACAGTTTAAATTTCTGTAGCTCTATTCACAAATCTTTTTCTCAAGTCTTCAAACTTATGTGAACCTCTATTCATAGAAAAATTGGTTTATGCCATAGAGTGGTTACAATTCAGTATTACTGGCATTTCAAATCCTTAAACAATCATTTTTCTTTATCTGATGAGAGATATTCTCTTAATACTGTGCTACAAGCATAGCAAATTCCAAATCAAAAAGTACTTATAAAACTGGTGACTTCCTTGGAAATAAAAATGCCTCTCAATTTCTGTGTATGAGCTGCATTGCATTAACCTCAAATTACTGACCATCAGCCAAGATCCATTTTCCTCTTGTAGATCCCCAATGAAGTTACCACCTGTTATTTTGGCAAAGATCTTAAGAAAGTGAAGGTACAATTATTAAACATCCCATTTGATTCTGAATTTGTTGTTTAAGACTGAGTTTCATAGGCAATTACACATTCACTAAGGTGATCCATGTGGGTGTTCATAGGCATATTTATCAAGCCCTTCTGATTCATATCACATACAACAGCCTAAACAGTTTTAAACTAAGCACATAAAGAGAGCTGATTATGCTCAATTGCTTTTTCTGTCAAGCTTCTTGTACTCTGCAAATCAGATTCTGAAGTCTGGAAATGAATTAATTTTCAACAATTGAAGTAAGCTTAGAATTTTGTTGGTACAAATTCTCTTTATACAACCACCACCTCTGGATCCATCCTGATGTGAATGAATGTCATATGAAAGAATGCCTGTATCTATTTAGTGGCAAGGAATCATAGCAGGTTTTTTAAAAATATATTTTCAGAAAAGAAAATTAGGCCTAGTCTTTTTAGCTAAAACAATGATATCTACCCACCATGCAGCATTTGTATAGAGGGAATCTTGGTATAAATATTTAAAATGCAAAATAGAAGTTCTGATTTTAAAATTGCAATGTACAATACATTCTTACCTCCCTGCCTTTTACACTGATCTACAACAAAGACACATGACTGAGAGGAGGGCACTGAGTAAGAAGGTGTCTTTGGTTTGACTAGAGTACTGTTCTTTAAAAAATAAGTAACAATAGGTTCTGGAATGCTTTACCACCACAATATAAATCCCCCACATAAACCCACAAGTACTCCGGGTTGCTGACTACTTCTCTAACCATATTCCACTCCCTCCCACTTGTTCACCCCACACTTGAGCAACACAGGACTCCTTGCTGGTCCTTTACTTAGCAGGACATTTTACATTTGCTGTTGGCTGACAGCCACACTCTTCCCCACATAGTCATCTGCTTCAATTCATTATTTCATAAAGGTCCCTCCTGGAATGTGACTTCATTGATGAGGTCTTCCCTCCAAACCATCGCCATCTCATTTCTCTGCCATATTTTTCTTCAAAGTACCTACGATCCTTAAAAGAGTCTTCTTGATCAAACTTTAGTCAGGTTGAGTCCTTTTCTCAACTTGACCTTGATCCTGGGCTTCCATGTCCATCCTTGCAGAGTCCAATTATAGCAAGAATTCTGTTAAGTGAGCTTCGAAAGAACTCCTTACCCTCCATATTTGATCAATTCCTTATTTCCTACCATCCTCCAAGTGATATCTGATTATCCTGGTCTGCCTTTAGCAAGAATCCTTTAAGTCAGTTTAGCAAGAATTTCTCTATCCCTTGATGTCTCATCTTAGTGATTTTCTACCCACCATCCTCCAACCCAACCCTAGCTATCTACTCTGTGGCTATAAATTCCCATTTGTTCTTGCTGTATTTGGAGTTGAGACTATATCCCTTTTCTCCTATTGTAATGGCTCCTGAACGAAATCTGTTGTGTTCCTTTACTGTCAGGCTCTGGTTTCCTTTAACACCACAATGTGTGTGTGTGTATGTGTGTGTGCTGGGGATTGAAACCAGGACCTCACACATTCTGGGCAAACACTGTACCACTGAGCTACCTCTCCATCCCCCACCTAGTAACTTAATAAGTATGCATGTACATATTATTTGCTACTTCCCCCATCTCCTCTCCCCCAGACTGTAGGCTTTACTAATAGACTTTGCTGTATCTCCAGTTTTGCAGATTATCCCTCCTTTGGGTCCTGTTTGATGTTGCCTTGTTTCTAAATTCAGGTTGTACATTTTGGGCATGAAGCAATGGATCATAGCAAGAGGCTAATGATATTTATTTGCTCCATTATTGGCCATATTAAATCTGATAACTTGGTTAAAGGGTGCCTGCCAGGTTGTTTCACTATAAGTTATAATTAATTAGTATCTTAGAACCTCCAGTTCCTGGAATATGTTCGACACATATTATGGACTCAAAAAATATTCATTGAGGGAATGGAGGTTATAGCTCAATGGTAGAGCACTTGCCTAGCATGTTTGAGGCACTGGGTTCCATCCTCAGCACCATAGTAAGTAAATAAATAAATAAATAAATAAATGTGTCCATCTACAACTTAAAAAATTTTAAAACAATGTTTATTGAATAAATGACTTTCTTTCTAGTAACATACTAAATACAAGTTATGTATCACTCTAAAGATTCAAGTATTAATTAGCACTTGATAAAAATTAACACTTCATAGTGTATTTAATTGAATACTATACCTTAACTTATTCATAAAACCAAACAGAAAACTGCCATCTCAGAAAATTTTACATCTTTCTCTTTTTCTCCTATAATTCCTAGATTTTGTCCTCTTTTTTCTGTTGGAGTCAACAGCAGGTAGCTTTATGGTCTTCATTGCTAGATGAGTTTATAGGGATGTGATGAAGTATCGATGTGCAAAATGTTTCATGGTGACCTTTCAAAAAATTTCAACATACAACCAACCAGTTGATTGTGTTTTGAATAGTCATTCACTCTAGGAGTGAGATTTTTATTCTGAGCATTCATAGAAATTCTCTATGGAGTTTAATGAACATCATGGATAGACTAAAAATACTGTCACATATTTTTTATCACTCAATTGGGGATCAAAATAACAATATTCTATATTGGTAATTTATAATCTTTTTTCTATACCCCAAACACTTCTTATGAACATCTTTCCAAGTATTATCAATTTATTTCCTAATGCTAATGAATAAAAATTATATACAGAAAATCCTGATTAATTCCCCATAAGATACTAATTAATTATAACTTTATAGTGAAGTAACCTGGCAGGCACCCTTTAACCAAGTTATCAGATTTAATATGGCCAATAATGGAGCAAATAAATATCATTAGCCTGTTGCTATGATGCATTGCTTCATGCCCAAAATGTACAACCTGAATCTATAAACGAGGCAACATCAAACAGGACCCAAAGGAGGGATAATCTGCAAAATAAATGATCTACATTCTTTAGAATGTCCTGATGATAGAAGATAAAGATTTGGAAATTTTTCCAGATTAAAAGAGACATGGAAACTAAAGGCAATATGTGAATAAGATACTGGATTAAATTTTAAATTCTTTCCTGTAAAGGATATTAGTTTGTAGATCAAATAATGGTATAATATCAATGTTAATTTCATGGATTTTGATATATCTATTGTAATGCCAAGGGGAATGTACTTTTTTAAACAAAAATGCACATTAAGGGGGTGTTGTGTCCAACTTGCAAATGGATTTGGGGTGTGTGTGTGTGTGTGTGTGTGTGCTCACATATATTGAGAGAAAGAGAATGGGAGAATGGTAAAGAAAATGTGATAAATATTAATATTGGAGGAATTAAAGGGTATGGATAAAAATAAAAATATGCAATGTTTTTCCTTATAATTCCTGTCAGTCTGTCTTTTAAGTGTCTCAAAGTTAAAATAAAAAATTAGGCTAGATACAGTGGCACATGCCTATAATCCCAGTGACTCAGGAAGCCGAAGCAGGAGGATCACAAGTTGGAGACCAGCCTGGGCAATTTAAGAAGAACCTGTCTCAAAATAATAAATAGAATCAGCTGGGGATTTAGCTCAGTGATATGGTTGCCCTGGGTTCAATCCCAGTACTGCAAAAATAAGGGAAGAAAGAAAGGAAGGAAGGAAGGAAGGAAGGAGGGAGGGAGGGAGGGAAGGAAAAGAAAGAGTTCCCCAGAGAGAGAGAGAGAAGGAAAGAAAGAAAAAAGAGAAGAAAAGAAGGAAGGAAGGAAGGAAGGAAGGAAGGAAGGAAGGAAGGAAGGAAGGAAGGGAGGGAGGAGGGAGGGAGGGAGGGAGGGAGGGAAGGAAAAGAAAGAGTTCCCCAGAGAGAGAGAGAGAGAAGGAAAGAAAGAAAAAAGAGAAGAAAAGAAGGAAGGAAGGAAGGAAGGAAGGAGGGAGGGAGGGAGGGAAGGAAGGAAAAGAAAGAGTTCCCCAGAGAGAGAGAGAGAGAAGGAAAGAAAGAAAAAAGAGAAGAAAAGAAGGAAGGAAGGAAGGAAGGAAGGAAGGAAGGAAGAGAGTGAAAGAAAAAGCAAAAAAAACTCATCAAAATTCATTCCAAAACAAATTGATATTTTTAGTTTGTGCTGAGAGACATACAACTGCTTTTTTATATTTGAAAATTAATATCACAGATTTCTCATGATCTGGAGGACTCAGAATGAGAAATACTTCCCCAACTCATATGTGATTTTCATCCAAATTAGAGTGACTAAAGCTTTTATGTCTTCAGAGGAATTTTAGTTAGGCAGAGTTGATTATTTGTAAATTGTTTTTAATGCTAAAAAGTCAAAGAGGTTTAACAAACTGCTTTTGAATTAAAATAACCATTAGAAAATTTCATTTGTTTCTTAGATGTTGACCTTGTATGTGACCTTTCTAAACTCACTTATTAGTTCTGGTTGCTTTTTAATAGAATCTTCCAGATCTTTCTTCCTCAATCTAGTGGGTTTTTTTTTTTTTTTTTTTTTCAAAAATATTCAGTGGTGTGACCAGGATGGGCTGTGTCTGTGATTGTGCATGTGTTATGCTTCATGGATACCCTCCTCAAGATTTTCTGAGCTTCTCGATTCTATGGTTGTTATCTTTGATTAATTTTAGAAAATTACTAGTTCCTATATCTTCAATCATATCTGTTTCTGTTCACTTTCTTTTCTCCTTCTGGAACTTTAATTACATGTGTGTGATTATTTGATATCTCACTGCTCTTGAATACTCTGTTTTCATTTTTCTCTATTTTTCAATTTTAACAATTTGTATTGCTCTAATTGAAAGGTCATTAATTCTTTCCTCAGTGGTGTCAATCTGCTGGTGAATGTGTTGACGGCTTATCTCTGACATTATGACTTTTATTTCTAAAATACATATTTAAAAAAATAGTTTTCTGTCTCTATGAAATTTACTGATATTTATGCATATTATCCCCCTTTTCTACCAGATTCTTTTACATGATAGTCACAGTTATTTTTAAATCCTTGATACAGTTCCCCAGGGAAACAGAGCCAATGGGACATATAGAAAGAAATTTATCGTAATGAATCGTCACAGGCAAATATGGAGACTGATGTCCCATGATCTGACATCTGTAAGGACGTCAGCCAGTGGTGTAGTTCCAAGTCCAACCCCAAAGTATTGCAAAACAGGAGAGCCATTTTGTCATGTTATTAAAAAATGCTTTTTAATTGTAGATGGACACAATATCTTTATTTAATTATTTTTATGTGGTGTTGAGGATCCAACCCAGTGCCCTGCACATATGAGGCAAGTGCTCTGACACTGAGCCAAAGCCCCAGCCCTAGCCCCATTTTTGTCCTGTTTTTAAAGAAAAGGTCTCAGAGATAAATCAGAGAGAAAGTAACATTTGAACTGCTCAGTGACGTGTGAATATCTTACATTTTGTTATAAGATGGACATTGACAGATAACCTCTCCACACTTGTAATAAAACAAGGTACAATTTGTTTATTCATTTATTATTTTATTTTTTGCAGTACTGAGGATTGAACCCAGGGAGTCTGTATCACTAATCTACATTTCCATTCCTTCTTATTTTTTATTTTGATAAAAGTTTGAGGGGTTCTCAAACTTGAGATCCTCCTGCCTTATTTCCCAACCGTAAAGCCTATGACTTTAAAATATATATGACATTTCAGCCTGACATGGTGGCGTGTGCCTGTAATCCCAGTAGCTAGGGAGGCTGAGACAGGAGGATCTCAAGTTCAAAAGCCAGCTTCAGCAACTTAACAAGGCACTAGGCAACTCGGTGAGACTTTATTTAGACTGTCTCTAAATAAAATACAAACAAAAAACAAAAAAACAAAAAACGGGTTGGAGATGTGACTCAGTGGGTGAGTGCCCCTGAGTTTAATCCCTGGTACCAAAAAAAAAAAACAAAACAAAACAAAAAAAAAACCATTTCACTACTGTCCTTGTCTTTTTTTTTTTTTTAATTTTAGGAACAGAGTCTTGCTATGTTGCCAAGCTGCCCTGAGTGGACTCAAGCCATCCTTTTGCCTCAGTTTCCCAAGTGACTGGGAGGTATGTGCCATCATGTCCAAACTTGGCTTTTTATGTGTCCTAACTTACCTCGTTTTATCACCAGTTATCATATCTCCTCTTTCTACAAATATATTAGCTAGAATTAAACTGTATTTGCTGCTTCAGAAAATGTTCTCTTACATCAAAACCAGCTTAATACCTGTTTTCATAAATATTTTGCATTTAAGTGCATTTTTTTTTCAGGTGCTGGGGATCGAACCCAAGGTCTTGTGCTTACAAGGCAAACACTCTACCAACTTAGCTATCTCCCCAGTCCCTTAAATGCATTTTTAACACTATGATAAATCTACTTTTATTATCTTTTCTACTCCTTTTTTTTTTTTTTTTTTTTTTTTTTTTGGTACCAGGGATGGGCACTTAACCACTGAACCACATCCCCAGCCTTTTTTTTTTTTTTTTTTTTTTTTTTTTTTTTTTTTTTTGAGAGAGGGACTCGCTAAGTTGCTTAGGGCCTGGCTAAATTGCTGAGGCTGGCTTTGAACCTGAGTTTCTCCTGCCTCAGCCTCTGGTGCTGCTGGGATTACAGGCAAGCACCACCATGCCAGGCTCAACTCCCATTTTTATGTAGTAGGTTTTAAGGATGAGTATATTCAGAAAAATCTCTTTTAATAATGTTCACTCTATAACCATTTGTAATTTTTAGACAGTATTTACTTATATCAAAATGTGTGTGTGTGTCATTTGAGTTTCACTTGTTATTAAAGATACATATGTCATTTTCTTGTTTTCCTTTTTGGGACACAAATTCTTTAGAACAGTCTGTGTGCTCATTTTTCTTGATTAATTGCCCATCATACCAAGACCAGAGGTTCACAGCAAGGTGCTTAATTTCTGTTTATGAATGATTATGGTGGTGGTTCTTAACCTTTTTATTCTGTGACATGCTTTCATAGTTTGGGCAATGGACTTGAAGGAATTAGAAATATGAAGCAACTTGAAATAAGTCAGCAGCAATTACAGGATAACCACATACAATGTCAAATACATAATGACATCTTCCCAGTTTCCAGACAGGCACCTATAGTTACCACACCCTGGAATATTACATCTGTGTTTGAGCAGTGTTGTTTATGGTCCTGAAAAGGTTCTGTTAATTCATTGAGCAAAGATTTCTCATATTCTCTTTTATTAGATTGATGTCAAAATATACTCCTTGTTGAGAGCTAACAGTACTATTTTTTACCACATTTTGGATTGGTGCATTATAGTTGTACATAATGGTAGAATTTGTTGGTAACATATTTATACATGAACACCATATAACAATGTAATTTGGCCAATTTTATTCCTAAACACTTCCCCTTCCTTCCCCATTTCCCACCCCCTCGTTTCTTTACTCTACTGATCTTCCTTTGATTTTCATGAGATCCCCACCTCCCACATTTCTTTTCCTTCTTCCTCTCTAGCTTCCACATAGAAGAGAAAACATACAACCCCTTGATCTTCTGAGTTTGGCTTATTTTGCTTACCAAAATCATCTCTAGCTCTATCCATTTTCCTGCAAATGACATACTTTTGTTTTTCTTTATGACTGAATAAACTCCATTGTGTATATGTACTACATTTCCTTTATTCATTCATCCATTGATGGACAGACATGTAGGCTTGTTTTACAGTTCAGATATTGTGACTCATGCTGCTATAAGCATGGGTGTTCATATATCACTGTAACATGATGCCTTTAATTCTTTGGGATAAATACTGAGGTGTGGTATAGTTGGGTCATATTGTGGTTCCATCCATAGTCTTTTGAGGAAACTCCATACTGATTTCCATAGTGGTTATACTAATTTACAATCCCACCAAAAGTGTAAAAGTTTTCCTTTTTCTCCACATTCTCTCCAGCATTTATTATTATTTGTATTTTTGATGACTGCCATTCTGACTACATTCTGATAAAATCTCTGCATAGTTTTGGTTTGCATTTCCTTAATTGCTAATGATGTTGAACATTTTTTCATTTATTTGTTGGTTATTTGTATTTCTTCTTTTGAGAAGTGTCTGTTTAGTAATTGGGTTATTTGATTTTTTGGTGTAGTTTTTAAAATTCTTTTTGTATTCTCGATACTTATCCTCAATCAGAAGAGTAGCTAGCAAAGATTTTTTTTCCCAGTATGTAGGTTCTCTCTTCACGTTGTCAATTGTTGCCTTTGCTGTGTAGAACATTTTAATTTGATGTCATCCCATTTATTAGTTTTTGGCATAGTTCCTGAACGTCAGGGTCCTATTAAAAAAGTTGTTGTCTGTATTTATATGCTGGAGTGTTGATCTTATATTTACTTCTAGGAGTTGCATAGTTTCTGGTCTAATTCATAGGTCTTTCATCCATTTTGAGTCAATTTCTGTACAGGGTGAGAGATAAGGGTCTAGTTTCCTTTTTCTACACATGGGTAGCCAGTTTTCCCAGCACCATTTGTTTAAAAGGCTGTTTTTTTTTTTTTTTTTTTTTTTCCCAATGTATGTTTTTGGCATCTTTTTTTTTTTTTTTTTTTTTTTTTTTTTTTTTTTTTTTTTGCGGTACTGGGGATCAAACTCAGGGCCTTGTGCTTGTGAGGCAAGCACTTTTACCAGCTGAGCTATCTCCCCAGCCCCTAATATTTTATTAAGTATTTTTGCATCTAAGTTCATCAGGAATATTGGGCTGTGATTCTCTTTCCTTGTGTCCTTATCTGCTCTTAAATGACTGTGATACTGGCTTTATAGAATAAATTTGAGAGTGTTTCATCTCTTTCTATCTCACAGAATACAAGTTTTTCTTTAAAGGTCTAGTAGAATTCAGTTGTGAATTGATCTGGACTTGGGTTCTTCTTTTTTGGAAGTTTTTTTCTTATTGCTTTTATCTCATTATATGTTACTGGTCTGTTTAGATTTTCTATGTCCTCTTAATTCAGTTTTAGCAGATCATATTTGTCTAGAAATACATCCATTTCTTCCAGGTTTTCCAATTTACTAGAGTATAAGTTTGCAAAATAGCCCTTAACGATCCACTGAATTTCTTTGATGTATGTGGTGATTTCTCCTTCTTATTTTATTAATTTGGGTCTTCTTTCTTTTGGTTAATTTGGCTAAGGGATTATCAATCTTGCTTGTCTTTTCAAAGAACCAACTCTTTGTTTTATTGATCCTTTGTATTTTTTTATTCACAGGTTCATTGATTTTGACTCCGATCTTAATTATTTCCTCCCTTCTACTGGTTTTGGAACTGGTTCGTTCTTTTTCTAGGGCCTTGAGGTGCGTCACTAGGTTGTTTATTTGGGATCTTTCAGATTTTCTTACTCATAGCTATAAACTTTCCCACTAGAACTGCCTTCATAGTGTCCCAGAGGTTCTGTAATGTTGTATCACTATTCTCATTTGAGTCTAAGAATTTTTAAATTTCTTCTATTACCCATTCATCATTCAAAAGTGTATTGTTTAATCGCCATGTATTTAGATAATTTCTGTAGGGCTTTGGCATGTTGATTTCTAATTTCATTCCACTATGATTTGATAAGATGCAATGAATTATATGAATTTTTTATTTTCTGAGAATTGCTTTGTGGCCTAAATCATGGCCTGTTTTGGAGAAGGTTCCATGAGCTTCTGAGAACAAAGTATCTAATTGTTGTTGGATAAAATAGTCTATTAATATCTGTTAAGTTCATCTGATTTACAATATTTTACAGGTTCAAAGAGTATTTATCAAGTTTGTGTCTGGATGACCTACCTAACGGTGAGAGAGTTGTGTTGAAATTACCTAGTATTATGGTACTGGGGTCTATGTTAGGCTTTAGTTTGAGTAGTGTCTTCTTTTATGTATTAGTTGCACCAATGTTTTGGGCATAAATATTTATTATTGTTATATCTTCTTGTTGGAGTGTTCCTTTATCAGTATGAAGTGACCTTGTCTCTTCTGATTAATTTTGGTTTGAAGACAGCTTTGTCAGATATGAGAGCAACTGGTCCTGCTTGTTTGGGGGCTCCATTCTCATGGTATATAGATTTGCATCCTTTCATTTTCAGCCTGTGTCTGTCTTTGCCTGTAAAGTGCATCTCTTGCAAACAACATATAGTTGGGTCTTGTTTTCTAAGCCATTATAACAGCCTATGTCTTTTATTTATTTATTTTTATGTGGTGCTGAGAATTGAACCCAGTGCCACACACATGGCTAGGCAAGTGCTCCACCACTGAGCCACAACCCCAGTTTCTATGTCTTTTAATTGGAGAGTTGAGACCATTTATATTCAATATTATTAGAGAGATATTTATTGATTCCTGCCATTTTTATTTATCAATAATGTTAATTTGGTCCTGTTTCCCATCTGCTTAGATACTCTTAAAATTATATTTATTCATTTGTGTTTGTGAGCTCTTGGGTTTGTTGTTTCCTCTGTGTGAAGTATTTCTTTAAGTAAGTTCTTGCCAGTTCAGTAGTCATGCATTCTTTTATGACTTATCTTTCTGCTTATCTTGGAAGGTTTTTATTTCCTCTTCAATTTTGAAGGCTGGCTTTGCTGGATATACCAATCCTGTTTCACAGTTATTTTCTTTCAGGACTCGAACTCATCATTCCAAGCCCTCCTGTTTCTTAGAGTTTGGATCAGAAATTGGAAGTTATTCTGATTGGTTTTCCTTTAAATGTGACCTAATGTTTTTGTGTGTGAGGCCTTTAAAAGTCTATGTTAGGCATTTAATTATATGTGTTATGGAGAGGTTCTTTTATGATCTTGTTTGTTTGGGGTTCTGAATACATCCTGTATTTGGATGTCTGAATGTTCATCTCATTCTCAAGGTTTGGAAATTTTTCTGTTATTATTTCCCTGAATTATTTCCCAGCATCAGCTTAAGACTGATATTGGTTGAAATAAGTCTTAGCCTCCCTCCTCACCTGTACAAGGTAGGATGGAATGAGAAGTACTGTCTGTTGGAGTTTTGTCTGCACAGACCAGATAAATGCCCTCCCAGAGTATGGCTGCTGCAGAATCCTGTGATGGGAGTTCTGCTGCTGAGGCTTAGGTCTAATCAAGCCTCAGGGGCTTTGTTGAGTGATGTCTATTCTAGGGAGATAAGATCAACATACCCCTAAGACCTGGCAGTTGCTTATCTCTGATGGGAATCTGGATCTCAGGAGTCTCCCAATAACTCTACTCATGGGGCAGGGGAGCCAATCCTCCACACACTGTGCTGCCTATGAGCACAGCCTTCCCAGGCTCAGTCTCTGAGTGTATTCACACCTACCGGTTCAGATTCCCAACCCACTTCACCTGGTTATGTGTGCTGCCAGACTCAAAGGAAAAGCAAGTTGGACTCCCCTTTGCTTTTCTGACTTGAATCCTCCCAAGTACGATCTTCTCTGTGCCTGTTTCACTCATGTTCTGCTAGGAACATCCTAGGTCGCACAGTAGGTGTTTGCTGGGACAGCATGACAGTGTTTGCTATTATCTTCCAGGCGTGTCCCCTGTACCGAGCCCTCCTTTTTCTTTCCTATGGACTACTCCAGGGCAGTTTGTCCTATCATCCCATGAAGGAAATCCTATATGCCACATGGTTGCACCTTCGTAGTTACCTGTTTTGTCTCTTCACAGTAGTGGCCAGGCAGTAATGTTACTTCAATTACTTCAGATCTTTCCTCACTTCACTTCCTTTACTTCAACTTTACTGTTCTGGGTTTACTCTTTCCCATTACAAAACCAGTGCCTTAATCATGGTTGCATGCTGTTTTGTTGAAAATCTAGGTTAAGATTTTTTTTTTTATTGTAAACAAATGGGATACATGTTGTTTCTCTGTTAGGTTAAGATTTTGATTAAGTAAAGAAAGAGGATTAGAGACTCTAAAAGCATAAACAGCACACATATTCTAGAAGTGTAAATACATAATTTCCTAAAATCCAATTTGATCAGTGCTACTTTAAAGTATGTATGATTTTTATAAAATGTACTAGAACCCAAAGGAAAACTAACTAGCTCTGGAGAGTATGGATGAGGATGTCACAGCAAACTAGAGGTGTGTAGTAGTTTGCCAGGGCTGCCATAATAAAGTAATAAATTGAGCGGTTTAAATAACAAAATTTTATCGTTGCAGTTCTGGAAGGTGAGAAACCTGAGGTCAAGGTATCAGTCTGATAAATTCCTTCTGAAGGGTATGAAGAAAAAAATGGGCTCCATGCCCTTCCTGTGGAGGTGGGTCTGTTAAAACAGGTTGTGTTTAACAGGGATCCTTTAAAATTGGGGGATTTAAAGGAAAACCTAGTCATTGTCCCGACTGACTCCATTTTGTTCCTCTAACTTGTTCTCTTTCTCTGTCCCAGCTTCCCTCAGATAATCACCTTATACTGGGAACAGAAATTGAATAGAGATTGCACCCAAACCCTGGCACTAGAAGAATGAAATCAGGACCCTGCAGAACCAGGCTTGCTGAAAACCCTTAGCTTCCACTGTTGTCCTGTAGCTGTTCTCTGAATGGGAGAAAATTTTTCTGGACCAGCATCTTTCCTGGTCTGGTCAAACCAAGATAAACTCCTTTCCTGTTTCACTACCAACTGTTAGTAACTGTCTCTATTAATTGGACTCTTCAGGTAGCAGGTGGCTGGACCTGGTTTGGTCAAGAGTCAGGCCTCTGACCCAGGACACCAGTAGCCATTAAAGGTTTTGAGTGTCACAATGGGAAGCTGGTCCTTTATTTTGTAGTCAACTAGAAGCTAATGTTTGTTTAAAGCTATGTTTGTTATTTTTTTTCCTAAGTAGAGAAGCAATAGGTGTGTGTGATTGAAATGTCAGTTGGATTTCTCTACCACTTGAAAATCTAGCCTGACTTGAACTCCAAGCTCACCTCCTATCAGAATCCAGGGCTTTTCCTTTTCCAGAATCCAGGGCTTTTCCCCTTTTCCTCCTTGATAACTTTATGATTCTTTTCGTGCAGCATTGCTTCCTACTACATCAGCTCAGATGAGAAGCCCCATTTCTCCAGTTTCCATTTTAAAAAATCCACCTACCGATTCATGAATTGAAAAAATACTTTAAGATTTGAGAGGTTTTGGAGAGACTCGTAATTTTGTCATCTCTCTAACTTTATTCCTCCCTCATCTTCCTGGAGCTAGAAATTCATTCTCATTCCTCAGGCAGAACAGTTCTGCCCACCTTCAGCTCCTTTAGGCTCTCATATTCCATGCCAAGCACTAATTCAGGTATTTTTCCAAAAAGAATTCTCTTCTCATGACAAATTCTGAGAAAAAAGATTCTTTTATGACATATTTTTAAAAGAACCTAGAACAAATACCCAGAAAAAGTTTAAAATTTTTTTAACATTTGTTTTTTCCTGCAGTCTTCATTGTATTATACCACTGGGCTCTTTCCGTATTTTTTTTTTTTTTTGTATTCTGGTTTTTATACACTTTTTTGCATCCTACTATGAGAAATTCTCAATGTTGCCAAAATTCATTTGAAAATCTAATTGTCAGTGATTTCATATTTTGTCATATTGGCTGAATCAATTTGCTTAAACCTTGCTTTCTTTCTTTCACAGTCTGGGGAGTCAAACCCAGGGCCTTAGGTATGTTAGGCAAGAAGTAGAACAAATATTTTGATACATGAATCTTGATCTGCATTTTTAGTACATTGGGATAGGTATCCAGATAAGAAATAAGTGAATCAAAGGATAAGAACATCTTGAGGTTCAAGATGCTTATTACTAAGTTGCTTTTAGAAAAGTTTCTTCAGAAAGTGCCCTGATCAGATAGATAATTCTTTTTTTTTTTTAACAGATAATTTAAATCTAGGGAAAAGAGAATTTGAACTGAACTGTGGCAGTGGGTTTTGGGAGGAGGCAGATATAAACAAGAATAGGGGTTAGTGATTTTTCTAGATAGAATCAGAAGGACTTCATAAGGAAGACTTGCAGGGTTAGAAGTAGTGACAAACCAAGATGATGCTTTACCTTCCAATCTGCCTAACTGGGGTAATACTGATTTTTAAAAAAATATTTTTAGTTGTAGATGGACACAACACCTTTATTTTACTTATTTCTATGTGGTGCTGAGGATGGAACCCAGTGTCTCACACGTGCTCTACTACTGAGCCATAACCCCAGCCCAATACTTAAATCACCTTTAGTGGTTTTTAATACAAAAGAGAAGATGAGAAAATGTGCAGATGTGTAGGAGAAGATACTTGGATACTCAGATTATGTACCAGTTTTTAAAAGCTTTAGGTGGAATCTAATAGGCATGTGGAAATATGATAGATTAATGGTAATGAACATCTGCTGTTTTTTTCTGCCTGACATCTGGTGGGAGGATTTTTTTCAGAGGAGGCTCTTTGGGTGGCAATCTGGTTAGGAGTCTTAAAGTTGCATTTACTTACCAACACCTGTTTTTTATTTTTAATTAAACTGCAAGTATCTTTGATTTGGTAAATGAAGACAGGGGATAATAGAGCATTCAAATCAGCCCTGAGTAGCCACTGCTGGCATCTATTCCTCCTTATTGTGAGGTTACCACTCTAATTTTCTTTGTTGGATCACTCCCCCTCCCTCCCTGCCCATGACTTTGGTGCACCTGGTACTACTCTGTGGATCCAAGGATGGCACATAACTCAAGTCACCCAATCAGAGCCCAGAGGGCTGAAGTCTAGTAGTTTCCAGGGGAACACTGTGAAATAGCTGTTTTCCCAGGGATTGCTGAGGGATAGAATGTATAACTGGAGTTGGTGGCAGTTATTTTGCTTGTCTGGCAATGGAGTTAACCCAAAGTAGAGCTGAATGAATTTTGATGATTTGGTTCTGTTGGCACCACTTGAGTTCCAGGGCTCGAGCTCACTGATGCCAATTCTAGGACTTTTCAGTCTTATGAGATGTTTAGATTTATTTTTATCTAAATCACCTTTAGTGGTTTTGTCTTGTACAACCAAAGTCCTGACCAATACAGTACTGGATATCAGAAAAGGCTCATATTATCAAAGATACAAGTATTCAAGAAAAAACTTAAGAGGAATCATATTGTGACAACATGACATTTTGTTTTATATTTAACAGCTGATGAATGTGTATGGAACATCTCCTATAGTGTCTGGCACAGTACTTGACTCAAGGTATGGTGATAGAGTTGATTTATGGGCATATTATTAAAATACTATAATTCATGAATTTGCTGTATTACTTAACTAGA